>NW_028301576.1:1187500-1292500 GCF_042242905.1 Orbicella faveolata | reverse complement strand
TTGACCTGGCTTCCGTTTCAAATTCTGGGTAATTGGAAGTCTACCTTACTTTAACGCAACCGTTTTGATAATCAAGTTTTTGCAATTCAGCAACTGCTTGTAAACGTAATAATTTATCCATTCAGAATATCAGAATTTAAGGATGTTCGCACGAAAGTTTTCCAGTGGATAGATTAATTTAAAATTTTTACTGCGGTCAGATAATTATTTACTTGTGCCAGAAATGAAAAAAAAATTGGGGGTCACTGACTTCGTTTCAGAGACAAAGCTCGTGGAAAACTACCCTGATTTTGAAAAATTGGCGCACGTAATTCAGCATGGTCTACAGAGGTTTATGGTTAAAAATATCGAAGGTGAGTCAAAGGAGGCAAACGATCCTAGTCATATTTTGTAGAAGTGGATCTGTTGCGTAAATAATTCTACATGTTACCAACGTTTTCAAAAGACTTAACCCTCCAAGAGGCATTTGAAACCGTCGCACAGATAAACGAACAGCTAAAATGAACGGAAATTATTTCCCACGTTCAAATAATAACCTGCTTCCGCGTGTTTCTTAGTTCAGCCAATGAATGCTAATCGATTGAAGAGTACTTTCATTGGTAACTGCTCAGATACTTGTTTTCAGATGATTTGTGTTACGCATATACTATTAGTTTGTCTTTGCATAAAAGCTTTAAGAATTCCCATATGTTAGTTGCTTGTGTAGATTATGATCTTATGGTACTAGAGATGTAAATATTATTAGCTGAAAAGTATATTTTCTTGGCTTTATGGTACTGACCTGACCAGTATATCACGTGACAGGGACTTCACAGAAACTTTCTCTAAGGATGGGTGTAGACTTCCTTCAAGGCTCATGGTATCGATAAATATAGTTTGAGTTTTTAAATGTCCATAGTTCTGAGCACCCACCAGGTGTAAGAAAACTTGTGGATAGCGTAACTCGGACATAAAGACGTTTCTGTATCTCAAGAAAGACAACAACAAAGGTTTCTTGTTAGGCGTGTAGAGAATTTTGTAGTGACGAAATTGATTACATATCTACAACTGTTGGTTTAAGAAAAAAATTGAAGAAAACGAGATGTAATTGCTGTTTTAAAACATGTCCCAAGGGCAACTTTTATATTGTAATAGAAAATTTATGTTATCCAGGAGCATCAAACTGTAATAAAAATAAAAATTGTGAAAATAAAATGGAATTAATGCTTGTACAGAAATAATTGATTGCCTAATATTTTGGAACTGTTTTGAAATCTCTCTGCATTCAAGAATCCAATCTGTTTCTACCGGCCAGACTTTCAACAGCGTGGACTGAGAAACACTTTTCACTAGAATCGGAAATGACTGAAGATGACTCTCGCTTAGTTTGTCGTAACGTCAGTCACCAACAACAGTTCTTTTTAGAACTACCCTCACCTAGACGATCACTCTAAATTCAGCTTAATACTCTGCTTGAATGATCTCCTGGGTTATTATTATATGATACGGCTGGCGTTTGCCGAAATAAAAACTGATAATATAAGGGATTTTGATTTGTGAGCAAAATAGCCATTCCTTTACGGTCTATGAGCAGGCTCCCTATTGGGTTTTATTTTCTCCGATTCTTATTGGTTTAAATTAATCACGTGAGGCGATAGTGTTCATCCTCGGAGAGATACTATCAGCCCATTGTGCCCGTCTGAGGAAAATACCCGGATGGATAGTACTCGTCCGTGAAAAATTTTCTGTAAACAAATGAAATTGTATTAGGTGGGTTTTGTTTATTTTCCTTTTTAAATTTTACATTTTGCTTTCACGGCTTTCATCTAAAAAAGTAGAAAATAATTCAATGTGATTTTTGAATTGGCGCGCGGAAGAAAACTGAGTGGTGAACAATAGAGTGTTTAAGTCACGCAACTATCGGTCTGATAGCTGCCCCTTGGAAATTTGACGTTCTTAAAACTAGCATAATTGCACTCGAAGCTTCGCTTCTAGGGCAAATATTTGTTTTAAGAGGGTATGGTACCCTAAAGTATGGCGATGTTCATGAAAAATTCAATTTCTTGGAAATACAAGACTTAAGACCCTTGAGGACTTGTCATTTTGAAACGATCTTGCCTAATTTCCTTCCAGATGAGTGTGAAATTTAAGGAAAGTACACAGTAGTATAAGTTTTTTCACGTGGCAACGGCCATAGCAACGGCTGTTTACTATAAGAACGTGACCAAAATATAGATTATTTTTAACTTATATGAACGAAACTATTTAGAAAAAACTTTTAAGACATGCACAACTCGATTGGTATAATTATTTAAATAAATAAATAAATAAATAAATAAATAAAAATAAATATACATTTATATAGCGCCATTTTCCACTAATTGTCCATGGCGCTTTGTGAAAAGCTTTGCCTCGAATTGCCATCACAGGCTCATTCATTTCCCTTATGACAAGGAATATTTCCCACAACTGCGGTAACTTTTTACAAAATAGAACAACCATTGCACCCCCTCCCCCGAGATCCAATCTGCACCACCCCCCCTCCCCACTATTTGTGGCTCGTTAAATGCTTAATACTTCGTGTAAGAAACTTAAAGTTTACTTTTGTACCGACTGACTTCGCGCCAACATTTCTACTTTGCAAGGTTTTTAAGTAGAATTTCTGAAACTTGAGCTCATCAAAGACCAATAGTGTCGTGATGACATAAACCAAAAAAATCGTAACTGGGTGTGGTAAAAAATAAGGTTATTTGCAAATAAAGCTGTAAAAAGCACTGAAAATAAGAGTTAACTGTCAAAACTTAGGTTCATATCACAGAACAAAACAGAAACTTACATGATATCCTTATTTGACGGTCAATTCTTAAAAGAGCAGGAAGTGTTGGCGTCAATACTATAAAACACTCCTCAAAAGGGTGTGGCTGGTTTCCATAGCAACCATTTTGAGTAAAACTCTAGAAATTTAATTTCTCTTCTTGAGTGCAATAGCACACAATTGATCTTTCTTCGCCATATTTAAACAAACTTTTTGGTCCATATTGAGGGTACCATACCACCTTAAGAGCATCAAATTTCCGCGGGGCAACTATCAGCCGATAGATCTTCGACAAAAACACTCTTGTTTAAATAGGGCGAAAAGAGAAACCGGCGAGCACAGCTAGTCGAGTGTGGACTGGGACAAGCAGAGCTTGCCGAGAGTAGTCTGGGACAAAAAAAAAACAAAATGGCGGGAGAGCCTGATCCATGGCATCATGATCTGATTAGTTACATCACTGATTGTTGACAGCTTTGAGATCTTGACAACGCTTGCAAATTGACATATTTTTCCTGAGACCGCCGACCAAAAAACGAGGAATTCCAGGCGGCTTTGAGGAATTCTTTGGAATATTTTTCTCATACTTTCTGGTTTGATGATGTGAGCCACGATAGGACGTCAAAATCAATGTGCCCTTTAAGACATTAAAAAAAGAAACATAAATCTAAAACCTCCCTTCTAAAATCGAGAGGCCAAAGATTTAATTTAGCTCAATGTTCTGGATAAGTTAAATAACATTTGAAGATAAATTTAGTGGCACGTCTTTGAACACTCTCAAGGGCCTTGATTTTTTCTTTAGAACACTGTCAGAAGCGTGACAATTTGTTATTATTATTATTATTATTATTATTATTATTATTATTATTATCGCTAAAGCATTTTGTTTACATTAAATTCAAGTTGAAATTTATCTTTACAGCGAGACTGTTCTCCGTTAGCACTGAGACCTGACACTAGGAACTGTTAAAGTCTTCTATTAACCAGGTAGGTTGAGAGACTTTCTTAACTAATCTACTGATTCTTCTTATTGCTGTGTGCGTATCCTCTCCTTACAAAAAACATTGTTTTGTCGATTAGTCAAAACTTGTTCGTTTTTGTTTAGTGCCGTTACCGTTTGGTTACCGTTTGACAGCATATCATTCACATCCAAAGCCAGTTAAACAGTTAAAATTCAAAGGTGTTTTGCTGTACTCCAATACTTCAGCAGGAGAAACATCTTGCATGGCTTTACATCTGCTCTATGTTATTTCACGCACTTAACCATAACTTCAACTTCTCCTTTGAAAGCAAGCCGTCGATACATCTCCTCTATTTTTATTCAAACTTCGTAAATTAAAAGCCATCAATTGACGTATACAGTGAAATCTAACTAAAATACTTCGATTGCTTGCGTCTACGGCAAAATTAGATTACGTTCAACTCTTTTCGCAGATGCATATGCTCTCTATTATTTCTCGCAAGTACAAGGTATTTTAAAAATTCACGCCCATTTCAGCGTCTATTAAAAGTAAGGCAATAGTGGAAATCTTGCTTAGGTTTTTAATATAAGTGAAGAGGCTGGGAAACGGTTCAACAGGGACTTTAATCTAGACTGCGTGCAGCTTCCTTCTTTTCCTAGCGTGCGACGGGTTTCGTTTCCCGGCGTTTTCAATCGAACCGCAAGAAACGCGGCCTCTTTTCTTTCCCTGTGATTTGCATAATCTTAACACAGCCATTTCACGAATTAAAATCGGCTTCTCGGAGCCTAATTTTAATTCTTCTTCAAAATATCCATTACCTCAATTAATACAAATATCTGAAAGCAGCAATTTTCATCGTTTACTTAGACTATGAGTCGGTGGCCGGAAGATGTTAAAATATCGCATTTACATTTAATTATTGCAGCTGACAATGACAGCAAAATTAATTTTATAATGGAAAAAGTTTTATTGTCAGCATTAGCGGGCTTGCTGTCGTCCCGTGTACAAGATGGGACTTTGGAAGCCATGTTAAAAGGAAATCGTTTCAGTTATAACTTTACTAAAAATGTCCAACACCAGCAAATGGCCTGTAAATAATGGTGACAGAACTGAGTGGAGTCCAATTCGGTGCGCAATCATACGCGTGATTAACAAAATTTGAGGACCGCGAAGCGGGAGTCCGATTTGTTTAATCACGAGAATAATTACAGACAGAATTGGACAACATGAGGTCCTGTTACCAATTAATCATAACCATTACAATAAATAGCAAACTATGATAACTAAAATTTCCGGAAAAAGAACTAGACAACAGCTTGAAAACTTACGTGTCTTCCCTTGCAAACGCTCTTATTAGGGCTTGTCACGCGTTCCTTCCTCAGTATGACGAGCCCTAAGAACCCTAAGAGCCCTAAAATGTTCAATGTATCATCTCCGATGGCATCCAGCACACCACGCCCAAATCCATCGCTTCTGCTTTGAATAGCTTCTTTGCGTCTATAGGCAGGCGCTTGGCTGACAAAATAAAGACAATCTGGCCCAACCGCATCCTAGTCTTAGAGCAACAGCTATCTCAGCTCCAGTTAACTGAGTTAGAGGAATCGTTTGTGCTTCAACAGCTTACTCTTTGAAGGCAAACAAAGCAATCTGTTTGGACAAAATTAGTGCTAGACTGCTGAAGAGCTCTGCTAATACGATCACACCAGCTGTCACTAAGCTGTTGAATCTATCGATTCGTATTGGTAAATTTCCTAAATTGTGGAAGTGCTCCAAAATTACAGCTTTGTTTAAATCGGGCGACCGGACAAATGCGTCGAACTATCGACCTATCTCTATTTTACCTACACTCAGTAAAATTCTTGAGAAAACTGTGCATTCACAGCTGTACCAGTACTTGGTTACGAACAATCTACTCACAAGGAAACAGTTTGGATTCAGGAAGGGGTTTTCTACTGTATCTGCTTTGACTTCATTTGCCGATGAAGTCTTATTGAATATGGAACAAGGTAAACTATGTGGGGCCGTGTTTTTGGATTTAACCAAGGCCTTCGACACTGTGGACCACGAGATTCTATTACGTAAGCCTTCAGAGATTGGTTTATGTGAGAATTCGCTGGTTTCGCTCTTACATTACTGACAGGAAACAGCGCACATATTGTGGGAATGAGTTGTCTGATGAGTTACCAGTCACCCACGGGGTTCCTCAGGGAAGTATCTTGGGTCCCCTGCTATTTATCATCTACATCAACGATTTGCCAAGCGTTCTAGATGCCTGTCAAGCGTCACTCTATGCAGACGATACGGTGATCTACTACTATGCGTCTTCCTCCCAGGAGCTGACTGACAAGCTCAATCAAGACCTCCTGGCGGTGGCGAAATGGCTGAACGAACATAAATTAACACTGAATCTAGACAAAACCAAATGTATGCTCATAGGCAGTAACAGGAAACTAGAGAACAAAGTTGCTCTAACTGTGTCAATTTTTGATCATTGTGTGAACGATGTTACTTGTTTTAAATATCGTCTGATTTTACCTGGACAAATCATGTCGAATATATGGCAGGGAAAATTAACCAAAGGCTTGGCCTACTTAAGCGCATTACGCATTTATTACCGTTTAGGGCGCGCATTCTTTTTTTATAAAAGTCTTGTCATGCCCTTATTCGAGTACGCAGATCTAGTTTGGGGTGACAAGCATAATGTAACTTTAATGTCTAGCCTACATGTTTTCCAAAATAAAGCGGCTAAAATAATTTTAGATCGACCGCTGAGCATGTATTCATCTGCGTCGCATGCATTAGCGACTTGGAAGTGGATACCATTAGAGAAAAGGCGTTTCCAGCGAAGATGTGTACATGTATACAAATGTCTAAATGGGTCTATAAATCACGAATTGACTTTAGTAACGCAACAACATCAGCATAATTATAACACCAGACAAAAAGTCAATCGTAGACTTCCCTGCGTTAGAACGAATTGGGGAAAACAAAGAACTGCCTATCACGCTGTTAACGATTTTAATTCTCTCAGCCAGATAATAAGAGACTCTGCTAATGTAAATATTTTCAAGAGACAGGTTTTTAATTTTTTAACTTAAGTGTTTTATCAATTTAATATTTTTAGTTCTATTAATTAGTATCAATCTTTGAGGTCCTTTTCGAAAACCACATGTACGTGAAAAAGTTTCCTCAATAAAGATTATTATTATTATTAAGAGCGTGTGTGTGGGAGGTACTTGAAAACCGACCAGCAAGCAGCAACATGCACTGCACCATTTGCTTTTTTTCTAAACCCTTCCTAAGATTTAGACCTTAAGTTTAGGGGTGGGGCTGAAGGAAGGTTAAAGAAGACTAATGACGTGCAGTTTGTGCACTCACCTACGATTAACAAAGTACTGCGGCACTGCCTGCTTATATTTGTTGTGTGCAATGTTTCTATAATCAGTTTATCACTTCTAGCATAATTTCATTTCAATTTGGTTTTCTTCATATAGAGTGCGAACTAGAAGGATCTCCAGGAACCATTGCCTTCAGTGATGGACTTTAATTCATGGAATATCGTGTGGACTTTGTGTTTTGGATTATTAGCGACAGTGATCGTTGTTGGAAATCTCCTTACCATCTGGATATTTCTCAAGCGGAGACTTCGCAAGCGCGCTCATTTTCTTTTGATTAGTTTGGCTGTTGCTGATTTACTGGTTGGGTTGCTGACTGTTCCTTTGTACATAGCGATTAATACAATATTGTGCTTGGGTCTGTCGAATTGTCTGCTGGGGTCCAGCTTGTACCAATTGACTGACATTTTTACTGGTATTGCCTCCATCTTCGCACTTGCCGCTATTTCCTTGGAGAGAATGTACGCCATAGGTTGGCCTTTTCGTCATAGAACTCTAACCTTTCGTGTTTACATATTTGCTATTCCCATGCCATGGATTTTCACAACAATATTCACTTCTGTAAGGCTACTGCTTTACTTCTCTATCATAGCATTTGAAAACTACGTGTACTCTCTCGTCTTGTTTCTTAGTACGCCTCTATTAGTGATGTGTATAGCATATTTTATTGTATGGAAGAAACAAAAAACAATGATGGGTAACCGGAATCACGTGGTAAGAGAGACAAGATTGGCAAAAACGCTCTTTAATATTACTGCAGCTTCTCTTTTGACCTGGCTGCCATTTCAGATTCTGAATGTGTTGCTATACTTTGGTGTAATTAGAAATTTCCCTTACATAAACATAACTGCTCATATCATAAAGTTTTTGCAATTCAGCAACTCGCTTGTAAACGTAATAATTTATCCATTCAGAATATCAGAATTTAAGAACGCCCTTCTTCAGATGCTTCCTTGTAGTATGAGTTCTCGTAATGTTACGAGTAATGAAGCTGCGCCGATTCGTCAGCTGACACTGGGTCAGTTGAATTATAACCGAGAGCTACAGCTTTCTAATTACTAGAAAATTTTACAAGGTGAGAACAATTTGTTGTTCTTTTGGAGTTCCTATCATTAATATTCAAGGCAATTGAAGGACTATTTTAACGTGATTTCCCACATCCATTAACTTGACAGCAACAGCGTGTTTTCTCAGTTTTACCACTGGGTGCTAGGCAAATTTTACCGTGTTCACGAGTCTTCAGAATATAACTTAGAAAACATTGATTACGCTAAGATAACTTGTTTTGAAGGTCATTATGTTTTACACCGATTATTTGTCCTTTTATCACTGGTTGAAAGTTCCCATATATTAGTTTCTTGTATCGATTTTGATATTATAATACGAGAGATTTAAATATTACAAGCTGTGAAGCGTATTTTCCTGGTTTAGGAACCGATCATTATTTATCGCCTCGGGGGGCGTCGGAGGATTTTCGGCTAAAGACAGTAACAGTTAGCTGATCCCCCTTTAAATGTTATTCTATTGAAGTGATCCCCCCTCATAACTATTGATAAATTTCGTGATCCCCCCACCCCATATCTTCGTAGCCATATTCACCTTTCGACGTGTATATTTAGTGCTTTTAACGGTCATATGCAAGTAATATTTCTAACTATGCTGTACTTACAGTACAATGAAGCCGCCATGGTGTACTCTCTTTTGTTATTCTGGATCTCGATATCTGATCAGGGTTCTTAGCAGAAGTTTTCACAGGCGTCAAATAAAGCAGAACAGGCAGTGTAAATTAAAGCGAGGCCCGAAAGGCCAGGCCAATTTATGGGGGCTGGGAGGGGGGGGGGGGGGGCGTCGGGCGGCATGCTGCCTCGGAAAATTTTGAAATTTCAGGTTGCCAAAAATGCGATTTCATGCTTCTTGGGAGGTAAAGTGATACAGAAAATGAGTTGTTTATGATCATAAAATTAGATGTAGCCTACATACGTCTGAAAATCCTAATTTTGATAACCGGAACAGGTGGCTACATTCGATTTTACAACCGGTGGAATCCCGCCGTTCTATTGAGAACCCTGTGACTGATGTCAGTTGACATTACTGCAATCCCACCATCCCAAGGGCTTGAAAACTGCAAAGAGTGCCAAATAGCCGTCCACCAAGTCTGTATGGGCATGTGACATTCAGCGTCCCTGCCCCCCACCCCACTCCTTTTGGGCTGTCAGTTATGACTAATCCCTCTAACCCCCCCTTCCCTGGCGATAAAAAATGACCGGTCCTTACTAAGGCATTGACGTAATCATTGTATCACGTGACACGTGTTTTCATTGTTAATATGTCGCGGTTTTGAAATACATTTTGAAGAAAATCAGATGTAATTGCTGTTTAAATAATGTCATCAAAGCCAACTTCCATATTACAATAAGATATTTCTCCAGGAGTATTAAGCTGTAATACAAATGAAGTTAAAATTAAGTTTCTACAAGTGCAAATTCTGACTTCAAAGTTAATATATATATGTTATTGGCCGGCTGGGAGGTCCGTATAGGCAAAAACTGTGACCGAGGTCTTGAAAATGCCCGAGGCCGCAGGCCGAGGACAACATTTTCAGACCCAAGGTCACAGTTTTTCACTATACGGACCGACCCTAATTAAGCCGGTCAATAACATGTATGTTTATCTTTTTTCCTTGCAGTAAATTGGCATGTGGGTTTGTTTACGCAGCTGTCATTGAATTGGCTTACGCGCCGTCTACAAACTCTACAAACCATTGGTAAAAAATCTAACGAGCGAACGAGCGAGTAACTCAGATACTAGACAAGAAAGATGTATTAAAGAACAGATTTATACCGAACTTCTTTATGTTAGTGTTACGAGTATCGTTGTAGAGCAGGGTTGTTTCCAGACAGAACTCAGGATCGCTGGTGACAGCAACAAACTAATTTATTTCCGTAAGATAACTTCACGAATTTACAGCACTAAGCTTCTTCAAATTTGAATCAATCTCTCTCACAGAAGAAACGCTCGCTCTAATATACATGAGACTTACAGTTCTAGAAACTTCTATTTGGAACTAAATTAAGTAGTTTGACACAATTTCTAGTCTGAGTAATTACATAAGGATCAGAATGTTCTGGAATGTTCTCATACAAATTGGTCACGGCTGAATGACTTCCGGTTCTAGATTGTTCTAGAAATTGACTTAGACAATTTTTCGTAACAGTTAGTTGCATTTAGTTCACCATTCAACTTTTCTAAAAGTGTTTTTCCGGTGTGAGATTTCGTGCCGAAGTTTGAAGTTGTGCTGCAAAAACAATCTCTGTCAGTCGTGCCGAATCACTCGAAGTCAGACTTTAACGTAAATTGAGTGGCAGATAGCGAGGAAATTTGTGAAGTGTATTCCACAGAAATTCTCTCAAATACGGCAACGATCAGAGAGGTAAACTCGACTGAAATTGACTCATTTTTTACTTAAAATTGTACAGAGAGAGACAGAGGATTACGAGCCATTACAGCGCCGAGCTACAAACAGCCAAACAAACTCTCACAACTTCAAAAAATTCAATTGAATTTACTTACAGTGACTTTCCTTGCCATTTAAAGGTGAACAGAGATAAACTTGCGTTGATTAATCGTCTAAGGAAGTGTAAAAAGGGCGAAAGATGACGATTACCGCTAATTCGTTCACGAAAGTAGATCAGCTTAACGGATTCCGCCCGCTGTGGCGGTCCGGATGAGAAAATTCCGCCCACTCGAGGAACCAATCAGATTGCAGGATTTGGTGAATTGCGCGCTCACGAGCTGAGAAAATGATAAAATGTGAAACGCAATCGTGTTTTGCTTGGAAAAATAATGTCATTTAAGACTGTTACCTCAAAACCTTAAAGTACAAGATAAATGCAATTTCTTGCAGCTGCCTGTGCGGAACAAGAAGTCAGCAATGAGGAAATTAACGGGTCGAGTCCGAATTTAGCGGGAGAGATGTATTTTAACTCATGCTGACCATTCGAGGTGTCGATGGAGGCTTGGGTATTACTGACTTATTCCAAGGATACTCAAATATTCCTCCCATCCTTCCCTCCCTTCCTGTTGCCTTTATCTATCCCTTACCTCCCTCACCCTTTCCCTGCCTCCCTTGGCTCCTCCCCCATATGCACGAGCATGCATGGGTGCGTGCGCGCGTGCGTTCCGCCGTCCAGCCGTCCCTACGTCCGTCCGTGCACTCTCTTCTTCCTTTCATTTTACCCTCCTTCTGTTTGTCCCATCCTCTTTCTCCACCTGTTTATACTTATACCACAATGGTCTCCACGTACTCCAGTCATTCATTCACTAACTCAATCGCTCGCACAAAGTCATCCGGCAGATTTTTGTTCTGTTTAATTCTAAAAATACAAACTGTTGCACACTCTTGAGTCGTTTCAAACGTTATGTGCAAATATAGTTACATTTGTATAAAATTATGCTCACAACTATTTTAAAATTTCAATCTGTAACTCTTAGGATCTTGACATTTAACTTTACATTCTTAATCTACATAATTATTATGAGGTACGGACCACTTCTCATACAAATTGAAAGATTTTTGTCTCCAAATTATGACACATGAAATACATGTTAATCTTGTCCAAGTCGCGTTCACTTGTTCCATTTTCTTGCAATACAAAATGCCGAAAATAAGCTCTGAGCTTACTGATGTCAAAAGGCTATCTAACGTTAACTTTGTTCCTCTGGTCCAATAAATAACTCGTTTACCAGATAACAAGTTTCCATCATTTCTGACCCGGTGAGCTTCTCAAATTCAGGCCTGGAGAATACAAAATAATTACAGTTAATAAGAAGGTATTTGATTTATTTAGTCAAGATTCTGCTTTACAGATCGACTAAGGTCGGTTAATAAGATGTTTATTATATCGCGAACAAGAAAAAATTAATTCGTTTAAGGTAAATGGTTTGTACTAGCTGACGTTTTGCTTGAGAACCAAAAACCTCCCCAGCTGAAAATCGTAATGGAAAAATGTTCAACCAATTATTATTTAACAATTTGACATTTTGACGTATTGTTTACATTCAGTTCTTCTTTTTAAGCAACATGAAATTTATGCTTGCAGTGTGACTGTTCTCCATTAGCTCTGAGACCTGTCAAAAGGAACTAAGGCCCGGTCCAAACGCCGCTCCGCTCATGTGCCGAACCAAACTTGATTAAGTTCGACTTTAGAGCGACTTTGGAGCGACGGCTGGTTCAGACGGCGTACTTGCGTCGAACTTACTTCGGGAAGCCGGTGGTAACAATTTTCGACGAGAAAATATGCGTTCAGAATTCAAGAACTCTGTCCAAACAGAAAAGCTGTGACTAACATTTCGCTGTTTTCATGCTGTTATAGCAATAGTTAGGTGAAGCAAATTCAAACTCAAGGTTCAGTGTTTGTATTTAGACAGGTTTTCTCCCGGTTAAATCGACTTGTTAAAGGGAAATCTAATAAGCTGGGCTATTATCACGAAGAAAAAGCAAAAAATGAATTTGCGCTAAAGAAACTCGCTTCTACAGTCCCGCTTCTCATAAATCGAGGCACACCGGTATTTTGTTGTCTTTATTTTTAGCGACGACTTTGAACTTCATGCATGATTGGTCACGCCACTCAATTTTGAGCCAATCACGAGTCCCGTTATATGAAAAATAAATTACAGTGATTTATGCATTAGGTTCGACACATCAAGAGAACGCCGTATCAATCAGCTGCCGCTCCAACGTCGCATAGTGCGACAGACCCTGCCGAATTTGATGTTGTTTGCCACACCAAACATAACCTGCCAAACCAAACTGATTCAAACGCCGCTCTTTTGCCGTACTTAACTCATCAGTTAGGTTCGGCGCATGAATGGTGCGGCGTTTGGAACGGGCCTAAGTCTTCAAAAGACGAGGTACGTTGAGCGACTTTCTAAACTTCTTTACTGATTCTTTATTCTCTCCTCAGAAAAGAACATTGTTTTGCTTCTTATTCAAACCTTCCTTTTTACCCAGTGTTAGGATGATTGCCGTTTGTAAATTTAAAGCCTGTTACGCAGTTAAAATTCAAAGGAAGTATTTTGTTGTCAGTCCTGAGTAATTTCCGTTTCCACGGCGTTACTTCTTACCTAAGGAAATAAAGTACTCCAGTAATAAGCAGACGGTACTGGCAATGCATAAGTAAAAACAAGTAATAGCAATTCATTTCTTTTAAGCTGTTGAAAAGTTGCGTTTTGTTAAACCGAATTAAATAACGTGATCAACCTAGTGTTAAATACAATAAATTATGCACTTTTTTTGAATATTTAAACAAAGAACTATAAAAAAAAACCTGAGCGTTCATCAAGTCTACAAAAAGAAGTTCTGAAGAAAGGGGACATATACAAAATATTAACCTACAAGCATCAGCTATAATGAAACGTTTAGACGGACCTTTAGGACACAATGCTGCTGTGAAACCGACGATGAAATGTAGTTTTATTTTGTAATTTATTTATTTATTTTTTATTTTATTAATTTTTACCTACTACAGGGACTGATAGCTCTTCGAAATCATTGTGTTTAAAAGTAAATCAGGTTAAAATTTCAAAGAAATTAGTTCACACGTGTCATGTATTGGTCAGCGGTTTTGTTACGCATGCTTAATAAAGGGGCGGACCCTGTTCTTGTATGGCCGCCATGTTGAAATGTAGTTGTTTGTGGCGTGTGTTTGCATCTGGCCCAATCAGACCTATTAGAAGCCATCCGAAGGTTTCCCGATATTTAACACTGGCTACGAGGACGGGATTGACTAACTAACAAAGAATGGCGGCAGTTAACATCGAAATTCAAGGAGTAGCTCCGTTCGATTGCAAAGGAAATTCGTCTGCATTGGGACCACGTTGGAAGAAATGGCTTCAATCGTTTCAATACTTTCTTGTGGCCAAAGGAGTGGTGAACGATGCACAAAAGAAGGCTTTGCTACTTCACACCGCGGGGTTCAGGAGTTGTACGAGACACTGAGTGACCCAGGCCCGAGTGTGGAATTTGCAGAAGATACGGCTACTGATTTCGAGAAAACGGTACGTACTTTGAACGCGTATTTTGTCACCAAGCTTAATGAACCGTACGAGCGACATGTATTCAGAAGCATGGCTCATGCAACAGGACGGAGAAACAGTTGGTCAGTTCATAGCTAGGCTTAGGAAGTAAGCACAGAATTGTAATTTCACGACCCCGGACATTGACATTAGAGATCAAGTTATTGACAAATGTCGATCAACGGAATTGAGGCGAAAATTGATGGCAAAGGAAAATCTTACTCTTGAGAGAGTGCGAGAAGTAGCTCGATCAATGGAAGCTGTTGACGTTCTAGCTAATAAAATGGGAGCACAGGATTCTGCATCTTCAACAGAGGAATCACTGGGAGTGAATAAAGTTGTTGTAACACCCCCTCTAAAGCCTCCCAAACAGCCAAAAGGGAACAAAAGGCAGGGAAGATACTACCGATGTGGTCAAGAGGGACATTTTAGCAAGGATAAATGTTGTCCAGCACGTCAAAGTGTATGTATGAAATGTAAGAAAGTGGGTCATTTTGCAAGTGTATGCAAGATCAACCCTGGCAGCCATTCAGCATCTGGAAACAAGTCAAGTGGTAGAAAGAGTAAATTTGGAGAGAAAATTTGTAGAAGAAGTGGTTGAGGAGGCCACAGATGATGATGAGGTTCTGGGCATTTTTACAGCGAAGGATTCTG
This sequence comes from Orbicella faveolata, assembly GCF_042242905.1. Classification (NCBI taxonomy): domain Eukaryota; kingdom Metazoa; phylum Cnidaria; class Anthozoa; order Scleractinia; family Merulinidae; genus Orbicella; species Orbicella faveolata. Next base: position 1,277,624 of record NW_028301576.1, on the reverse strand, counting down.
GTAAGGTTGGACGTACCGCGATTCATGTGTCAGTTATGTTAGATCAGAAGAGTTGCAAAATGCAGTTGGATACTGGAGCCACACTGTGTATCGTGCCTAAGGCCCTGTATGATCAGCAGTTTAATCAGTGGCCCTTGCTTTTTTTTTTTTTTTTTTTTTTAGCTTCGTTTGTTTTGTTTTTTTTTTTGTTGTTGTTTTGTTTTTTTTTTTATTATTGCTAAACACATAATTACTTACATTGCCTTACTCTACTCACAACAATAACTAACCTACTTACAATACACTACATTATTGTTATTATCATCATCATCATCATTATTATTATTATTATTATTATTATTATTTCTAATGCTTTTACCGTCTTACAAACGTCACTTACAATACATAAAAAAAAACACCTATTTACAATACTTGGCATTACGTTACTTACTTACAATACACATTGATTGCTTGTTATGACTTACACATTACGTTACTTAAGGAGTTACAATACAATGTAATTACTTAATTATAGAAAAAAAAACAACAACAAAACAAACAAAAAAAAAAGAGAAACAAAGACCTTGCAACTAATTACTAAGGGAAACGCCTTAAATGGTGAGAAGGAATTTCCACTTCTGTTGAAATTCCCTTTCGCCATTCGACGTGGCAGCAATATATTTTTCTATCTCGATTTTATCCTGCACTAATGAGATGAAGTCGCTGAAAACGAACATAGTATTATTTAGAGCGTTGATATAAAGAAAATATTTGCCTAGTATTATGAGGTGGTTGAGGGTCAAACGGTGAGTACAAGGACGAGTAATTCCAAATAATACCTCTGGCTCGGAGAGAAGTAAACTCGCGTTACTTACAGTAGAATACCAACTTTGGAACTTATACCAAAAGGAAGATGCTTGCGGACAGCAAATAAACAAATGACGTATGTTTTGACTATCAGAGGGACAGAAAGGGCAGGATGGGGAGGCAACCTTGTTCATTTTGTATAATATACTGTTCGTGGCTAAAATGTTGTGTATAATTTTGTGCTGAAACATTGCCAATTTAACTTCTTTTGTGGCTGTGAAAGGCAGAAGATAAATTTTATTTAGATTCTCTTTTGCGATGCCGTATGATAAGAGTTTTTTTTTCTGAAGTGGGAGGAGGAAGATTTTCTAAGGTTAACAGTTTGTCGTATAACATCTTGCACGTTACATTACAGATTGGCGGCGGAGGTGTAGTAGAGTCGCCAGAATTAACGTGAAGGAGCTTCTTCCAACTTTGAGGGATCGCAGATAAAAGACTATAATATTGTAAAAAGTTGCAATTTAGCATGTATTTATTGCGCAAGGAAAGGAAAGGCAGGAAGCAATTTTCACGCTCGTCAAAAAGGTCTGAAATTTGCTTTATACCTGCTCGGTGCCAATGAGGTAGATATACCATTTTTTTGTCAATCGTAATGAATTTGTTGTTCCAGATTGTCTGAGACAGTATCTCGGTCTTGCTGTGAGGTGTCGTAGACACGATTTCTTGCCAATGATGAATAATTTGTTTGTAAAATTCAGGAAGATGGCCATTAAGATCAAGAAAGTTGTAGTCATAATTACATTGAAAGATCTCAGTACCGCCGACAATAGAGAGAAACGATTTTGGAATATACTTCCACGGTGCATCTGAGTCTGAGCACAGCCGTTTTACCCAAGTTAGTTTCAAAGCCTTATCGAAAAGTACAAAATCTTTCATGCCAAGACCGCCATCCGATTTCTTCTTGATGAGGGTTGTCTTTTTTATTTTGGCGGGTTTTTGCTTCCAGATAAAATCGAACACTATTTTATTGACCTCTGTTGCAAAGTTTTTTGGAGTCTCCATAACACTGGAGATGAATACAAGTTTGGAGAGGGCTAACGTTTTAACAATATTTATTCTACCGTATATAGATAAGTCTCTTCGGGACCAGACACTTAAGGTTTTCTTTAGGGATCCTAATTTTTCAAAGAAATTTTTCTTATGAGACAATTCAATATTATAGGTAAAATGCACACCGAGCGCGTAAACGGGATCATCGCTGATTTGGAGGTTGCAAATTGCGTCTTTCCTATGGCGCATGGAGCCAAGCCATAGCATTTCTGATTTTGCCTGATTTATTTTTAGGCCAGAGCACTTTTCAAAACGTGAGAGTAAGTAAAATAAATTAGAAACTGACTGGACATCAGCAAGAAGGGCAGTTGTGTCGTCAGCATACTGTGTGAGCTTGACCTCTTCATTTCTCTGGATATGTATGCCCTTGATGTCTTTTGACCGTTTTATACTTTGGGCAAGAAGCTCCATAGCGATAACAAAGAGTATGCCTGAAAGGGGACAACCCTGACGGACACCGCGTTCTAAGTAGAAGTGTTTAGAGGCAACGCCATTGTTAATCACACAACTAGAGATGTCTTTATAGAACACGCTGACCCATTGCCGGAGATTTGGTCCAAAGTTGAAAGATTCAAGGCATTTTTGGATAAAGTCCCATTCAATTGAATCAAACGCTTTCTCGAAATCTAAGAAAACAGCTATACCTGGTATATTTTTAATTTTAGTGAAGTCCATTGTGTCTGCTATTAGTCTGATACTTTCTCCAATGAATCTACTTTTTACGTAGCCGGACTGACAAGGATGTATTACGCTTGGCAAGATCTTTTCCAAGCGAAGAGCGATAGTTTTGGTCGCAATTTTGTAGTCAACATTAAGTAGCGAAACTGGTCTCCAATTTGTTAAATATTCCGCGTTCTTGTTCTTTTTTGGGATTAAAGAGATAATACCTTGTCGTTGAGAGATAGAAAGTGATCCGTGTTGAAATGCATAATTAAAACTTTCCACCATGAATTTACCAACAGCGTTCCAAAAAAAGTAGTGGCCCTTGCTTAGTACCAAGTTTAAGTTAAAGGGTTACAATAGTGTCCGAATTCCTGTTTGTGGTGAAGTTCATTTGCCTGTGGTTTATGAACAGCAGGAACTGGTGTTACCTTTGATTGTTGTTGATGGCGATGGTCCTCCATTGCTAGGCAGAAATTGGTTGGAGTGACTCAAGTTGGACTGGAGTAGTATCTTTCATGTGAGCAAAGCTGACACTCTGTCTGATGTGTTGAATCGGCACAAAAATGTTTTTGACAAGCGACTGGGAACCATCAAAGGGTTCAAAGCAGATATAAAGTTGCAAGATGGTGCAAAACCGGTGTTTTGCAAAGCCAGACCAGTTCCCTATGCACTTCACCAAAAAGTGGAAGGGGACTTGGATCGTTTGGAGAGTCTAGGAGTTGTTAAGAAGGTAGAACGTAGTGACTGGGCGTCTCCAATTGTCTGTGTACCCAAGAAAGATGGACGTATTCGCATCTGTGGTGACTTCAAGGTGTCAGTTAACCAGGTCCTTCTAGACAACCCTTACCCATTGCCAAACACAGAAGATATATTTGCTACGTTAGGAAGTGGAACTGTGTTCAGCAAGATTTATTTGTCAGATGCGTATCAACAGATGGAATTGAACCGGAGAGCCAACACTACCTCACTGTGAACACTCACAAAGGATTGTATGCTTATCAGCGTCTGACCTATGGTATTGCCTCTGCACCTGCTCTGTTTCAGTCAACTATGGATCAGATATTGCAAGGAATGGATAATGTGCGTTGTCGTATTGATGACATCCTGATCAGAACAGAACCCCATGAACACTTGCAAGTACTAGACGAGGTGTTGACCAGGCTAGAAAAGCATGGCATCTTAGCTAAGTGGTCCAAGTGTGAGTTCATGGTACTGAGTGTAGATTTTCTAGGCTATCGTGTAAATGGGAAAGGCCGACACCCTACTGATGAGAAGATGGCAGCGATCAGTGAAGCTCCAAGTGCAAAGAATCTGGCAGAACTGCGCTCCTACTTAGGGTTGCTGAATTACTATGGCCATTTCATTGCCAATCTTTCCGCCTTGCTCCAGCCATTACATGAACTGCTCCGAAAGGGAGTGAAGTGGGAGTGGACAAAAGAGTGTGAAGAAGCTTTCCAGCAAAGTAAATCTGAGCTTATGGCTGTTAGAATATTGGTTCCATATGATGAGAAGAGAAAGCTGATTCTAGCATGTGACGCGTCTCCGTATGGTGTAGACGCTGTGATTTCACACGTAATGGAGGATGGACAAGAACGGCCCATCGCTTTTGCCTCGAGAACACTTACAAAGAGTGAAAGGAACTATTCCCAGATAGAGAAGGAGGCCTTAGCAATTGTATTCGGAGTCAGGAAATTCCACAAGTACCTGTATGGTCGTACGTTTCACCTGTATACAGACCACAAGCCCTTAGTGACCATCTTGGGTCCAAAAAACAGCAGTACCAACCTTAGCAGCTGCTAGAATGCAACGCTGGGCAGTAATTCTGCAGGCCTACAGCTACCAAGTGGAATATCGACCGTCTACAGAACATGGCAATTCTGATGCCTTATCACGTCTCCCGTGCAACAATCCACCATTGAAAGAAGAGGCTGAACTCTATTTGTTCTCAGGCCTCGAAGATTGCCAGTGGATGCAAAGGACATCAGCAGAGAATCCAGAAGAGATCCTGTTCTAGCGAGAGTTCTGAATTACACGCTAACTGGATGGCCAAATTATGTATCCAGTGAAGAATTGAAACCATACTGCACGCGAAGACACGAGCTTACAGTTGACCAAGGATGTGTCTTATGGGGAATGCGTGTAATCATTCCTCTGTCGCTAAGGAACAGACTATAGTAAGAATTACACGAAGAACATCCTGGCATTGTCGCAATGGAATCTATTGCTCGAAGTTACATTTCGTGGCCGAATTTGGATGCGGAAATTGAGTTGATGGTGAAAAGCTGTGAAGTGTGTCAAGCAGTGCGGAAGGCACCGCCCAATGCACCACTGTACCCATGGAGGTGGCCTACTCGGGTGTGGCAAAGAGTACACGTCGACTTTGCAGAGAAGGACGGCAACTACTTCCTTGGGTTGATTGACAGCCATTCCAAGTGGATAGAGGTGGCACACATGAGATCCACAACTGCTCAAAGCACTATTGACCAAATGAGACTTTGGTTTGCGGCATATGGATTGCCAGAAGAAGTTGTTTCAGACAATGGGCCCCAATTCATTTCCCAGGATTTCACCAATTTCCTTAAACAGAATGGAGTTAAACAAACACTGGTACCTCCGTACCATCCATCTTCTAATGGGGCAGCAGAGCGCACAGTACAAATCCTGAAACAAGCGTTACGGAAACATGCTGAACGTGTGAAAAGAGGCGGTAAGAAGCGTTCGCTGAAACATCAACTGGCCAATTGTCTGTTCCAGTACAGAAACACTCCACATTCAGTGACAGGAGTGACATCATCAGAACTGTTCTTGAAACGCAAACCTTGCACCAAGTTCAGTGTGCTTTTGCCAAACATGGAAGATCACATCCAGGACCAGCAAGGAAAGCAGCAGCGGCAACATGACAAGAGTCGTGTCAAGATGCGAGAACTGTCACCACGTGACAGTGTGAATGTGCGAAATACCCGGGGGGGAGTGGAGAAGTGGGTCCCAGGTACAGTGATAAGCAGGGTGGGACCACTGACTTACCTTGTAAGAATTGGTCGCCAACTGCGCCATGTCCACATTGATCACCTTCTGCAGACGCAGCGCTTGAATTCTGAAGAGGCCTTTGATGAAGTGGATCCTGAGGAGTTGCCAGCTCCAATGGCAGTTCCAGTATCAGTACCGAGTACTTCATCACCATCACCGAGTACCAGTGTTCCAGCGACAACTCTGGAACAACCCGCTCAGATTCCAGACCCTGTTGCAGATCCAGTTCCTGAGTCCCCAACTCGGAAGTTTTCAGCAGCTCCAGAGCCAGTTTCTAAGTCCCCAGTGAAGATCCCTGTTACAGTATCAGACACTGAACCACCACCTCAGATACAACACCAGAGTGAGACAGTTCCAAGGAATTCGCCCGTGAGAGCTGAGCGCAGATACCCAGCCAGAGAGAGAAAAGCCCCAGATAAGCTTAACTTGTGACTTTAAGAACATTCTAAGGCTAGGGACTCAATCTGCTCCTAGCAGAGACATTTGTTTTGTTGATATTAGAAAGTTCCAAGTTTGTTTATTTGCATGTATCCTTGTGCTGCTAGGTTTTGAGCCAAACATATTAAAAGGGGGAGGAAGTGTCATGTATTGGTCAGCGGTTTTGTTACGCATGCTTAATAAAGGGGCGGACCCTGTTCTTGTATGGTCGCCATGTTGAAATGTAGTTGTTTGTGGCGTGTGTTTGGATCGGGCCAAATCAGACCTATTAGAAGCCATCACAAGGTTTCCCGATATTTAACAACACGGCAATTCTCAGCGAATTCCGTTCGTTCTGAAGTCAAATCGCTTCCTCGTTTTCAGCGTTTTAGTGGATATTCAGCATATTCAGCTGTCAGTACTTTTTGTGTTCAAAAACAAGTCTTCTTCAAGTCTTCTTCTTTTAACGTTCAACAATGTTATTTAATTTTTTGAAGACCTGAATGAATGATGAGTCTTTTTCAGGTTCGGGTTGATAATTAAGAAATATAAATTATGCATTTTTATGAGAATGGTAGATAACCACTGCAAGTCGAAGACCTTCGGAATTAAACTCCCCAGTCTACCAAAAATATGACAATCCCAAGAATGGGCGATCTTCAGTGTGCGAAAACAATTGGCTCGCAGTTAATTAACTGCTGCTGAAAACTCTAAACTGTCGCGCCATTTGCTGCTACCTCTTTAAATAATAAAAACTCTAAAACATCAAATATTTTAATTCTACTACAGTGTATACCGTAAACAGGTAAGAATTGAGAAATGTTCGGTTTACACCATGCAGCTTGAATTTCAAAGGCTTTTTGGCCGTTTTGTTCATTTTTTAGCAAAAGTCACACCTACGGTATAACAGTAAAAACAAATATTACCATGCCTCGCCAGATGTCGCACCCACCACACGCTTCTACATTTTCAGCGTTTTAGTGGTAAAAGCACTAAATATTTAGCTAACAGGTCTTGTGGGCGCATAAAACGATTAAACAACACAAACTTGAATACGCGTACTTGTAATTCGTTGCTTGTGCGATGGTATGACTTTTACAATCTTGTACGGTTTCGAAAACTAAAACAAAAGGAAAATTACAACTATAAATACGGGAAAAATGACTAGACAGGCAAGAAAAGAAACCACAACTTACGTTTGTGTCCTTATAATGTAGACGGTGACGGTATATGGGCGTTTAAAACGATTCCCCTTAAAACGAATTGCCGTGTTAACACTACTTCGATTGAGCACATGCTTTTACGACTCGCAACGCATATCGAGATAGTAACTAAGGAGTGCGTGACATCACACGTAACGGCAGTAACAGTTCTTTTTGGGTCCAAACACAAACCTTCTTCAAATCTTCGTCTTTTAACGCAGAGCAATATTATTTAATTTTTTGAGGACTTTAACTTGACATTGTCCTAACATGTCAGAGGAAGGAAGATGCATAAATGATGAGTCTTTTTCAGCTTCCCGTTGATAAATAAGAAATAAAAATTATGCATTTTCATTAACATGGTAGATAACGGCTGTAAGTCAAAGAACTTCAGAATTAAACTCCGTGGTCTGCCAAAAAAAAAAGACAAACCCAAGAATGGGCGGTCTTCAGTTTGCGGGAACATTTGGGACGAAGTTAATTAACTGCTGCTGAAAAATCTAAACTGTCGCGCCATTTGCCACTATCTCTTCTAATAATAAAAATTATAAAACCTCAAATAATCATTTGAATTTTCAACAGTGTATACCGTAAACAGGGAATATAATTGAGAAGTGTTCAGTTGACACCGGGTTGTAATTTCTATGGCTTTTTTGCCGTTTTGATACTGATTCTTTTGCGAAAGTTACACCTACTGAATAACAGTAAAAACAGCTATTAGCCACCACGATATCAGAGTAGTGGAAATAGCAAGCCTCCCGCCAATAATTTGTATATGTAACAGGACTACATACTGTCCAATTTGGAAATAATTGGATGAGAAAAATTCCGAGGACAGCCAAAATTGGACGAGGCCGTAGGCCGAGTCCAATTTGGCTGTCAGAGGAATTTTTTTGAATCCAATTATTTCCAAATTGGACAAGCATGTAGTCCTATCACCTATTAATTATATAGCATCCAAAAGCAGATCAACATGGCGAACTTACGGACCCGTAGTATGTTATAACTCTTGCCGCTGTTCTTTAGATGGCGGTCTAAGGACCCTTGCATAACAGCAAGGCTATCTGGCTCGTATTCATCTCCGTTTTGCAGCCTTGACTCTGCATGAAATCGGTAAAGAACGTCGTCAAGCTCGTCTTCGGGAATCTCCTCAACCTTTTTCACTTCGCTTCGCTCAGCATACCCAGGTTTTTTGTGCTTCTTTGACAGTTCTAGTTGTGATTATTCTCCCTCATCTCGAGTAAATCAGTCGCAACTTTCTCTGGAAACCTAGCTGAAGACTCCATTTGAAAGTTTGAGACGTCAGAAAGTTGGAGAGAAAAGTCGGGAAATTCCGCCATTATCAAAACATAATAAGACTTAGCGAGCTACCATCGCTCGCTGACGTTTGATGGCAGTGATAATAGCTGCAGCCTGATTGGCCAATACTCGGTTCTTTTATTTATCTTGGCATTTTATTGGTTGATGGAAAGTATCCAGATTTTTCTCAAATTGGATATTTTGTTCAAAGCTGAACTAAACGTTCGAGCAAAAACTATCCAATTTATTTTAAATTTGGACAGTGGGCAAAAATTAACAAAAAATAGATCTGTTGGCAATATTGGATTTTGATGCAGCTATATAATTAAGAGAATAAAACGCTGAACAGAGAATTAGCACCTGTAATTAAGCGAAATTTAAAGGCTTATTAATATCAAAGTAGGTAGGTAAGTCAGATCTAACTACTTTTAACTTTTCAAGCAACTGACAGGAAGTCTTGAGAAGAAGAAAAAAACAAAAAGAATTCGTAAGAAAAAGAATTTTAGAATTAGTTGCGTTATTTGTTTTTGCGTTGCCGCCGTGTAGAGTAGTTACGCATCGAAATCCGTTTTGCGCTGGCGACACCGTGCATGACTTTATGTCTGCTCTCTGTTATGCGTTTAAAAAAATGAGTCAACTTTTCACAAGGAAGCAAGCCATTGATACAAATGTACACTTGTTCTATTTTATTTTAAAGCCGTAAAAGCTTTCAAAATTTACCCCCGTCGAGGCATGTAAAGTAACAAAGTGAAAAATCCATTTAAATTCACGCCCGTTAAAGCGCGTAAAATAAAGCGATAGTGGAAATCTCGCTTAGGTTTTATGGCGAAAGAATGACAAATAAAGCGGCTGGGAAACGGTTCAATCGGGATTTTAATTCTTGGTCGAAATATACATTACTTCAGTTCATTACTAACACCTGAATGCAGCAATTTTTATTTTTACAACTTTTAACGGTATTAACAATAACAGAAGAGAAGATGGAGATCTTTACTTATGAAGGATAAATGTCGAAGGACAAAGCCTAGACCGCAGTTAAAAAAGTCTCAAGAATATCTCCTAATGCGTTTTACCACAGATCATATATCACCCTCTTGGATAAACGAAAAAAACACGACACGGAAAGTTTGGTTAGAAATGTGACTTTACTTTAAATTATTCTTTTTATTAAAAAGAAAATTAAGAGGCAGTCCCGCTAAAAGCGGTTCACTCGACTTCGGGACCAAAAATAATTTTCCTTCATTTTTTGTCAGTGAAAAGGGTTTGACACATATATAAAAAAGCAATTTATTATTTTCCAATTCCTTATTTTTGCTTTGCTACGAGCCAAAATTGAATTTTGGCCGAACTCAGGTTGCCAACCGTAATCAGAAAGGTAAAATTCACCGATTTTGTGAGGCGTGCTACGTCGCCTAAAATGCAGCTCACGGAATTTCGTTTTCATACGAATTTTAAGGTACATTCATTTCTTTGACTGACGAAATATGGAAACTTTTCGAAAAATTCTAAGCTTACCAGCGAGGCTGGAAGACACCCTACTCCGAGGCCTTTGACCACCTACCAAAATTAAGCCAAATTTGACGGGGAAAATCTCAAAAGTTGGGTCTAAATGAAGCCTAAAAAGCACATCACAGTAAATTTCATACCTTAATAAACCGTTCTATAAGTTCAAACCGGTGGGTATCTCCTTGGATTGCACACGAGAACAGATTAAAATCTGCCACAATCAGTGTGTTTACATAGCTATCGCTCGTGTCAAAGCTCATTTGCATAAGCCTAGCATCCGGTGAAAATACATCTTCTTCCGTTCAGGTTCGTTTGTTGACCTTCTGAGTAGTGGCAAATAGCTTCCTTTAATACTCGCGTACACTCTAGATCCAGTTTTGACGTGAAGGTTGCGTAAAGTTGATCAATTCTCAAGACTTGCGAGACTCCAAAAGTAAATAATGGCGGCGGTCTGCAGAAATTAACCGTAGCCGTCGTCCTGACCTTTCAATAAATTCTGCCGCAGAGGTAGCACTAGGAGAAGGAGAAAATCGTAAGTTTTCATTTACCGTTTAATGGCAACTGAATCCTGTACTACTGCCAAGACTACTGGGAGCTTGAGGGCTATATGCCCGAATTTGAAGAACAACAACAACGATTACTTGCCGGTTGCATCGCTGGGAAATGAACCTGAATGAACACGACACGCTTGAATGGAACTATGTTTTGCGATGAATGATGGGCTTTACTTCTGTTTTATGCTTGATGCTTGTCTTTTAGTATCTTGCACAGCGCATAAAATAAACTTCGGGATCCGTTTATCGGACCGTTTATACAACGAAAGCTGCACCAGCTTCGTCAAAATGTCACACAAGTTGTAACGTGACCAATTACCCGGGAGGGGGGTACTCCCTTATATGGGTTATATAGGTATCTGTATGTGAGGCCCCAAAGGGTACGGTTTTTCAGCCGTTTGGGTCATAAATAGGGTATCGATTTTGGCCATTTTGGTTATAAATTGGGTATGGCTTTAGCACTCTAGTCTTGAATTGGGTATGTTTCTTAGCAGTAGCTACTTTTTCATCATCATCAATAAGACCTTCAACAAAAGCCCATCATCACGTATGTTTAGGGCAACTGTGTCAGCCGTAACGGTCATAAATAGGCTATCGAATTTTTGGTCAGGTCATAAATAGGGTAGCAAAAAACAAAGATTTTGGTCATAAGGAGGGTAAGGGTTTTGGGAAGTGGGCCGCACACCCCCACTCAACTTTTCTGGAAGTACCCCTCGCCCCGGCCAATTACCAATTACCAATGTCCCATTAATTAAATATATGTTTCGCGAGGCGGAGAAATCAAAGACAAACTATTTTTATGGCCAATAATTCTGGTGTCGTCAGAAAAAATGGGAAGGGTAGTAGTCCTATAAACACAAAGTGAGAAATCGGCCTCTCGACATCTGCACGCGCTTCGATATGGACGTTTTTTGGAAGGTTTCTTGGTCCCATCTTTTGATTTTCTTCCATTGTGTTTTCTATGAAAAACGAACGGCTGATAACTGGAAAGGAAAAGTGAATTTTAGGTCCATGTCTGGTTCCTCCGCCCCCATGTGTTAGCAACTCCTTATATTTTCTGAGGAAAGGTAGATGAAAATTGAAAAGGTGCAATGACTGTCGTCGTTCGATCATACTGAAAAGATTGCACAAGTCCAAAAAAATAATGGGTGGCTTTTTCATTATCAATATTGAAATGAGAACATCTTGCCAAATCTAATGATCGGTGCGCGCGGGGTAGGGGATTTGCCCTCGGCCCCTGGTAATTGGCCCAGGGGGGTACTTCCAGAAAAGTTGAGTGGGGGTGTGCGGCCCACTTCCCAAAACCCTTACCCTCCTTATGACCAAAATCTTTGTTTTTTGCTACCCTATTTATGACCTGACCAAAAATTCGATAGCCTATTTATGACCGTTACGGCTGACACAGTTGCCCTAAACATACGTTATGATGGGCTTTTGTTGAAGGTCTTATTGATAATGATGAAAAAGTAGCTACTGCTAAGAAACATACCCAATTCAAGACTAGAGTGCTAAAGCCATACCCAATTTATAACCAAAATGGCCAAAATCGATACCCTATTTATGACCCAAACGGCTGAAAAACCGTACCCTTTGGGGCCTCACATACAGATACCTATATAACCCATATAAGGGAGTACCCCCCCTCCCGGGTAATTGGTCACGTTACAACTTGTGTGACATTTTGACGAAGCTGGTGCAGCTTTCGTTGTATAAACGGTCCGATAAACGGATCCCGAAGTTTATTTTATGCGCTGTGCAAGATACTAAAAGACAAGCATCAAGCATAAAACAGAAGTAAAGCCCATCATTCATCGCAAAACATAGTTCCATTCAAGCGTGTCGTGTTCATTCAGGTTCATTTCCCAGCGATGCAACCGGCAAGTAATCGTTGTTGTTGTTCTTCAAATTCGGGCATATAGCCCTCAAGCTCCCAGTAGTCTTGGCAGTAGTACAGGATTCAGTTGCCATTAAACGGTAAATGAAAACTTACGATTTTCTCCTTCTCCTAGTGCTACCTCTGCGGCAGAATTTATTGAAAGGTCAGGACGACGGCTACGGTTAATTTCTGCAGACCGCCGCCATTATTTACTTTTGGAGTCTCGCAAGTCTTGAGAATTGATCAACTTTACGCAACCTTCACGTCAAAACTGGATCTAGAGTGTACGCGAGTATTAAAGGAAGCTATTTGCCACTACTCAGAAGGTCAACAAACGAACCTGAACGGAAGAAGATGTATTTTCACTGGATGCTAGGCTTATGCAAATGAGCTTTGACACGAGCGATAGCTATGTAAATACACTGCGTGTGGCAGATTTTAATCTGTTCTCGTGTGCAATCCAAGGAGATACCCACCGGTTTGAACTTATGGGACGGTTTATTAAGGTATGAAATTTACTGTGATGTGCTTTTTAGGCTTCATTTAGACCCAACTTTTGAGATTTTCCCCGTCAAATTTGGCTTAATTTTAGTAGGTGGTCAAAGGCCTCGGAGTAGGGTGTCTTCCAGCCTCGCTGGTAAGCTTAGAATTTTTCGAAAAGTTTCCATATTTCGTCAGTCAAAGTAATGAATGTACCTTAAAATTCGTATGAAAACGAAATTCCGTGAGCTGCATTTTAGGCGACGTAGCACGCTTCACAAAATCGATGAATTTTACCTTTCTGATTACGGTTGGCAACCTGAGTTCGGCCAAAATTCAATTTTGGCTCGTAGCAAAGCAAAAATAAGGAATTGGAAAATAATAAATTGCTTTTATATATATGTGTCAAACCCTTTTCACTGACAAAAAAATGAAGGAAAATTATTTTTGGTCCCGAAGTCGAGTGAACCGCTTTTAGCGGGACTGCCACTTAAATTGTTGCTTAAAGCAACCATTTATCCTTGCAGTGTAACTGTTCTCCATTAGCTGTGAGACCTGTCACTGGGAACTAAGACTTCTATTGACAAGGTACGTTGGGTGACTTTCTAAACCTCTTACGGATTCTTTATTCTCTCCTCAGAAAAGAACATTGTTTTACTTTTTATTCAAACCTTCCTTTTCACCCAGTGTTAGGATCGTTGCTGTTTAACAGCATCGTTTGTAAATTCAAAAGGAAGTGTTTTGCTGTCAGTCCTGAGTAATTTCCGTTTCCACGGCGTTACTTCTTCCCTAAGGGGATAAAGTACTCCAGTAATAAGCAGACGGTACTGGCAATACATGAGTAATAACAAGTAGTTAAAAGTCATTTCTTTTTTAGCTATTTAAGTTGGGTCTAGTTGAGCGGAGTTAAAAATAAAAACGTGATCAAACTGGTGTTAAATAAAATAAATTATGCTACATTTTTTTTGGAATATTTAAACAAAGGACTATGACAATCCTTAAGCGTTCGTCAAGTCTGCACAAAGAGGTTCAAAAGAAAGAGGAAATTTATAAAATATTAAGCTACAAGCATCAGCTGTAATGAAACGTTTAGACGGACCTTTAGGTCAGAATGCTGCTGTGAAACCGACGATGAAATGTATTGCTTTTAGGCTTTGATCAACCTGTCGATGTAAGAGTCTTGTGGGTTTCGCTTTTCGTTGTACTTATATCGCACTCTAAAAAGGAAGTATTAATTAGTATAAAATGATGGAAAAGCTACAGTGTGTAGGAAGGCTATGCTGAGGCCAGCAGATAAAGCTAGTATTAATAATTTACATGCCTTCAAGTTGTGCATTTTGCAACATGCAGAGTTACCGTTTTATTTTATATTTATTTATTTATTTATTTTATTTTATTAACTTTTTTATCAAACCAACATTATATATTTGCAGTGTGACTGTTTTGACTGTCGGCGCTACCTCACAGAGACTGAAGTTTCCTGTTGACAAGGTAAGTGGGAGACTTCTTAACATTTCCGGATAACTTTTACTAGCTGCAGGTATATTGTGTCGGCTCTGGAAAGTACTATAATGATAGCTTTTCGAAATCATTATGTTTAAAAGTAAAGTCAATTTAAAATTTGAAAGAAATTAGTTTAAACGGCAATTTCCAGCAAATTCAATTCGTTCAAATTCTGCAGTCGCTTCTACGTTTTCAGCGTTTTAGTGGTTGAAGCACTAAATATTCAGCTGACAATTCTTTTTGATTCCAAACACAAAACGTCTTCAAGTGTTCGTCTTTTAACGCAGAATAATATTATTTAATCTTTGGAAGACTTTAACTTGACGTTGTTCTAAAATGTCAGAGGAAGGAAGATGAATAAAATGATGAGTCTTTTTGAGCTTCCCGTTGACAATTAAGAAATAAAAAATTATACATTTTATGAAAATGGTAGATAACCGCTTCAAGTCAAAGGACTCAGTTCAGAATTAAACTCCTCATTCTGCCAAAAAAAATGACACCCTAGAATGGGCGGTCTTTAATTCAGTTTGCGGGAACAACTGGCTCGCAGCTAATTAACTGCTGTTGAAAAATGAGAAGTGTTCAGTTCACACCATGCAGCTTTTAGTTTTTGTTCATTCTGTAGCAAAAGTAACATCTACCGAAAAACAGTAAAAAAAATAGTACCAAGCCTCGCGCCAACAATTGGAAGTAACATAGGTTCCCCTAGAGACGCTCTGTCTTCCCTGCCACCCATGTTTTGCCACCATAATCAGTGTTTTGTTTCTGTTTCCTGCATCTACCCGGCAAAACGGGGGGGGGGGGGGTTGCAATGTTATTACCTATATAAATATCCTCGCTGATACTGCTAGATCTGCCCCTCCCCCTGTATGGGTGCGGCTTTAATAATTTATACTAAATTGCACAGCAGCAGGGTCACATTAATTAGAAGTTTAAGCATTTAAACTGTGGTTAATGAGCTCTGTAGTCTACATCATAGCTGTCATCTAAGGTTATCACCAGTTCTGTTATCTTCCCCCTATTAGCCATTGTGCAATAGCCTTAGGTCAATGTCCAATGCAACGCAATCGTTTTACCACATGGGAAATCATACGACAAAGCTCCTAGTGATTTTCCACCATGCTCTCATGTGATTTCAGCGTGCTATACCCCTCCCAACTCCTTCAATCGCCAGTTAGTAAAATCCCATTGTTTTCTGACCCTGTAACAGTTGTGAGCTAGTATTCAAGCTAGGCCGTTCTCCGCTTTCCCCTCCCTCCCTCCCTGTATTGGTAGCTTTGTCCTTTCCCTCCTTTTTCCTCCATGTGGTTGTAATTACCTTTCGTGAGAAGGTGGCTTTCGCCTGCTGAACCTTCTCGGTTTATTCACCGCCACGTTCTATTTGTTATATTGTGTGTAAACCATAGCTGCTTAGTCAATAAAGGTTTTTTGGTAGCAGGGAAGTGCAACCTAGGCTGCACTTTGCCCCACAGTAAGTGCTATGGCCACCCTTGGAAATAGGTCCGGATCTCTCCAGGATGGTGTCATCGTACCATCTGACCTATTGTCCTCCCAGAGGGGCACCATGTCTTCTGGTCCATCCTATGTTACCCCCAAGGAAATAGGTCCGGATCTCTCCAGGATGGTGCCATCGTACCTATTGTCCTCCCAGAATGGCATCCCTCTTCTGGTCCCTTGGTAACATAGGTTCCCCTAGAGACGCCGCTACTCTAGGCTCTGTCTTCCCTGCCACCCATGTTTTGCCACCATAATCAGTGTTTTGCTTCTGTTTCCTGCATCTACCCAGCAAAAAGGGAGGAGGGGGTGTAATGTTGTTACCCATATAAATATCCTCGCTGGTACTGTTAGATCTGCCCCTTCCCCTGTGTGGGTGTGGCTTTAATAATTTATACTAAATTGCACAGCAGCATTAATTGTTTAGAATAACACGCTTAAAATAAAATTAGCACTTGTAGTTAAGCGAAATTTTAAGGCTAATATCTCAGATCTAACTACTCTTAATTTTTGAAGCATCTGATTTTTGAAGCACCAATGATTTGGCCTTTTATCAGAGGCTTAAAGTTTCTACATGAGAGTTTCTTGTATCGATTTTGATATTATCGTAAGAGAGATGTAAATATTCACTTGCAAAGTGGATTTTCTTGGTTTAAGGCATTGACCCGACCATTTTAATACGTGATACGTGTATTCATAGGTTTCATACTGGAAAAACCTTTTTTGGGGGTTAGTGAAGGCTTCCTCCAAGGTTTTTGGTATCAATAAATAGAGTACATATCTAGAATCGTTATTAATATGTCGATTTAAAATACATTTTGAAGAAAATCAGATATAACTGCTGTTTAAATAATGTCATCAAAGGCAACTTTCATTACGTCGACAGCTCGTGCTAGTTCTGTGTTTCTATCCATTTACTAGCGTTCTATCACGAATGCCGTTCTTTGATTGACTACGCTACTCACTATCTATTCCGTGATAGATAGTGAGTAGCGTAGCAGTGTGCCCTTTTTAACAAAATGACGGCCGCTTCTTGGCTTTTTCGGAGTGTCTTTGAAGAGTATTTAGATATAGTTTTGAACGACTAGTAGATTTATGGTTTAAAATTGTGTCTATTAAACAATTAGATTATTCGTTCTCGATTTTCATGCATGATGGAAATCTCGAGCTTGTAAGGTAATTGTTTAATAGAAACACAATTTTAAACCAATCAGCGAGCGTATTTAAGCTATTTTCTAAATTGTAACAGAACACTTGTGTTATCCAGGAGCATGGAACTGCAATAACGATGAAGTTGAGAAAATAGAAACATTTGATTATCTAACATCTTTTTAACGATTTTGAAACAATCTACATCCAACAATCTAATCAGTTTCTGCCAGCCAGGTTTACAACGGCATGAACTCATAATTCGCGTCTCTTATAATTTTAGGTTTATAACTTTTATTATATTATATATTATATTTGTATTCATAGTTTTATTTTCTGAGGGCCACAAGTTTATTACCCTTTGCTTATTAAGAGTCCCTGTCCATAAATATGGAAAATAACTCGGCAAGGGTCGAAAATTCGATTTCCCTCATATTCCTATGATAGATAAGTATTCAAGGTACACCAACCTCTATTAAGCGGCCAACCCCTATTAAGCGGCCACCTCCCATTTCCCCGAGGGTAGTCCACTGTATTATATGTAAACCAAACATAATTGCACAGCGCGAAAAGAACTAGGTACTAGTTTAGCGTTACAGTATTTACCCAGGGCGTGTAGGTAGCGGTGGTCTAGTAAAAGATGACAACACGGGCAATGGTTAACTATTCATTCTTTTCATTGCTTAATTTAATCTCTTCCTACTCAGCAAGATTGTATGCTCCCTGTGGTTCCGAGCCTTACGGAACCTTACGTATTAGGATAGAAATTGTCCTACCCGTACCCCATTGTCTCCGGATCGAGCGGTCCGGGTTCGAACCCTGGCCGGGGACATTGTGTTGTGTTCTTGGGCAAGACACTTTACTCTCACAGTGCCTCTCTTCACCCAGGTGTATAAATGGGTACCGGCGAACTTAATGCTGGGGGTAACCCTGCGATGGACTAGCATCCCATTCAGGGGGGAGTAGAAATACTCCTAGTCGCTTCATGCTACAGAAACCGGGATAAGCTCCGGCCTGATGGGCCACTTGGCTCGTACGCAGACTTTACCTACCTACCCCCTAAAATGGGATGACAGCATTGCGTGACGAACAAACAAGGAAACGCTGCAAGCAAGGATTCAAGCAGCAATAGATCAAACGATGATCAAGCGTAATATTTTGGTGTAGTGCAAAGCGAGCAACTATCTACAAATCACTTAGCAGTTTTTGACTTAGATGCAGTGGTGATCATACGTGTCGAAAGAGGGTCATAGATTCATTGTATTCGACCATTAAATAAGTTGACAGTTGGCGATGTACATCGGACGTTGTGTAAACAAAAGCAAACCTCTACTTCATGTGCGACGAATGGTGACAGAGACACGTCAAATCGGCTTTTGGACCTGCCTTTTACAGTAAATAAGGTTAGAACATTTCGAAATTATCAGCTCTGTGTCTATTTCAACTCAATATAGCTCAAGACATGTGGCGCGTGCTAAAATATATATGTCTAACCCATAACTTGAAATTTGACGACGGAAGGTCAAACATCTGCATTTTTAACGTACTTTGAAAAGCTCTCGCGTCGCTCACAATCATTTGCCCAAAGAAATTTTTACAGGAATCTGTAGACCATCCTTCTGCAATTCAACCACCAGAAGCTTAATCCATTTGAAGGTTTCGCACATGGTGAAAATCAATTATTTTTACGAAGTACTTTTAAGTGAATGAAATACATGTCTTCGAAATTTAATTATTTTGCATCCAAAAAGACAACCCAGCATTCCCTAAAATCAACCCAGTACACAATTAAACATTGCACAAAAATATTTGAGTGTTTTAAAGACGGAAGAATGATGTGGTTTTGCATGCGAGGCTCTCAAACTTGTTTAATAAAATGATGCGTCAAATAACGATTTTAACGGAATTTGGTAATTTGCATATTTCTTTTGAAATAAAAGGATATTTTGCCAAAAAAAACTATCCAGTAGTTTTTGTCATGCCCTAGCCTATCTACCATAGCAATATGAGCGAAATTGAATTTTCGACCCTTGCCGCGAAATTAAGAATTTGTCTGATTTTTACAGGCAGGCACTCTTAAGTGTTTAACGCTCCTTAAATAAGATCTTTATTATTTTTGATAATGATATTAGATACATTGAAACGTCGAATTACCTTACTCTTTACATTTCTTGTTAAATGCTTTAACAAGCAACTGACCATTAACTCATCAAAAGCCACCAAAATTTACCCTCGTTGACGTGTGGACAGTAACGTGACTGTGAAAATCCAACTTAAATGTAAGGACGGCTGGCGTTTGCCGAAATGAACACTGATAATATAAGGAATTTTGATTTGTGAGCAAAATAGCCATTTCTTTACGGTCTATGAACAGGCTCGTTATTGGGTTACAGGACGAAAAGAGAAAGCGGCGAGCACAGCTTGTCGAATGTGGACTGGGACAAGGAGAGCTTGCCGAGAGCAGTCTGGGGCGAAAAACAAAATGGCGGGAGAGCCTGATCCATGATATCATGATCTAAGTGGTTACATCACTGATTCTTGGCAGCTTTGAGATCTCGACAACGCTTGCATCTTAACATATTTTTGCTGAGACCGCCGATTAACAAACGTGGAATTCCAGGCGAAATTGAGGAATTCATTGAAATATTTTTCTCATATTTTCTGGTTTGATGACGTAAGCCGAAGCTTTGACACAGAAACGTGATAATTCACCATTAACAAATATCAACTTTTCAGCTCTCGAAAAATTACACGATACACAAACTAAGAGAAATTTGACGTAGCTTAAAAAGCCTCAAGAGAACGTATCCTAGTACGTTTTACCACAGATATATCACTCTCAGAACACTGCATAGAAAGTTCAATCAGAAGCGTGACAATTTTTTATTATTATTATTATTACCGACAGCTGAAAATCGAAACAGAAAATTGTTCAACTAATTTATTAACGCTAGAGCATTTTGTTTACATTAAATTCAAGTTGAAATTTACCTTTGCAGCGAGACAGCGAGGCGAGCACTTAGACCTGACACTAGGAACTAAGTCTTCTATTAACAAGGTAGGTTAAGTGACTTTCTCAACTAATCTACTGATTCTTTTTATTGCTGTAAGCTTATCCTCTCCTTAGAAAAGAACGGTTAATTAAAACTTGTTCGTTTTTTTCCCAGTGCTAGAGTGGTTGCCGTTTGACGGCATCGCATTTACATTCAAAGCCAGTTAAACAGTTAAAACTCAAAGGAGTTTTGCTGGCATTTCTGAGTCATTTTCGTTTCTACGTTACGTCTCAAATAAGGAGATAAAGTACTCCAGTACTTCAGTGTAAGAAACATTACATCTGCTCTATGTTATTTTAATGGCGCACTTAACTTCAACTTCTCTCTTGAAAGCAAGCCGTCAATGATCTCATCTATTTTTATTCAAAACCCGTAAATTTACGTCCGTTGAAGTATTTAAAGTAACACAGCGAAATCCAACTAGATACTTCGATTGCTTGCGTCTACGGCAAAAATTAGATTAAGTTCAACTCTTTTCGCAGATGTATTTGCTCTCTATTATTTCTCGCAAGTACAAGGTATTTAAAAATTTCACACCCATTTCAGCGTCTATTAAAAGTAAGGCAATAGTGGAAATCTTACTTAGGTTTTTAATATAAGTGAAGCGGCTGGGAAAGGTTCAACAGGAACTTTAATCTAGACTGCGTGAAGCCTCTTTCTTTTCCTAGCGTGCGACGAGTTTCGTTTCCAAGCGTTTTCAATCGAGCCCCAAGAAGCGTCGCCGTTTTTTTTTTTCCCCTCTGATTGGCATAATCTTAACTCAGTCATTTCAGGAATAAAATCGGCTACTCGGAGTCTAATTTTAATTCTTCCCCAGAATATCTATTACTTCAGTTAATAGCAAAGATATCAGTGACGTCACCTATTGTTATTAAAATGCCAACCAGTGTACTATTCGCTGGTGATACAAAGAATTCTTTTGTTTAACGTTTTGAACATTTAAATAACAAAAACAATATTTGTAAACAAATATCTTCCCTATACAAATATCTGAAAGCAGCAATTTTCATCGTTTGGCCTAGGCTATAAGTCGGTGGCCGCAAGATGTTAAAATATCGTATTTACATTTCAGTATTGCAGCTGATAATGACATCAAAATTAATTTTCTAGTGGAAAGAGTTTTATTGTCAGCACCAGCGGGCTTACTGTCGTATCATGTACAAGATGGGACTTTGGAAGCCATCTTAAAAGGAAATCGTTTCAGTTATAACTTCACTAATCAAAGTGGCTATGAGCCACTGAACTTGGAAAATGGATCGTCTGTAAACAATGACAATTTTGGTGCCACTGACTTGAGGTTCTAATCTGTAGAGTTAAAGTTAAAGCCCACTGGCATTGTTAAGAGAGTGCAAAACGAAACTGTTAGAGAACACGCGAGGAGACCTGACACCGTTGAAAACATTTATGAAGTTATCGGTGATCCTCGTCTGAGACAATAATACAGAAAGTACAGCTTCTTGTCTGATCACCAAAGCAAGTGATAATTTATTTTCATTTTCGTTCCTATTTTTTGTCGTTCTTTAATTTTCCAGCCAATATCAGTGATTTTGTTCTTTCTTTTTCTTTGTTACCTTTTAGTCCAGCTGTTAAGGGACAAAATTGTTCGTTTTTTGATAAAAGCATCAAACTTGGCAGGGTAGCTAACCTCCATAAGACAAATATTTCCTGATATGGAGCCATGCCAAATTTGCTTCCAGAACCATGGGATGCGCATGTCAAAAATATAGTATACAAGGCCCTTACATGGGAACGAGGCTGATGCAAAATACCGCTTATTTTGGCCTTCTGGGACTACTATGCCTAGTATCTTGCTTTTTTTTTAATACAACAAATTAACTAATGCTTTTGAGTCTTAAATTATGTCACGTGACGTGATAGTCACGTGACCAATATTTTCAATTACCAGCAATAGGCACTGATGAAATCATTACCATTTTTTACGTGCCAATTTTATTATTTGCAATGTAGATTCTATTGTCTAGAGTAGGAAATTCAAACCTTAAATGTATGTTTGGGATGTACCAAAAACTTAATATCAGAACTATGCATCAAATCGAGGCCGAGATACAGAGTCAATTTATACAGGTTTCATTGACATGATTTTCTTGAGTTACTTGCTTAGTGTAATTGAGACACCTTCTATTTCGCGTTTGAGACTTTCAAATATGCTGGAATAGATCAGGTATGTTACAATAAACACTTGCTGAACTTTTTGGTCTGAAGGAAACGTTTTGAAAAACAGCTTTCACTGACTATAACGTTCCTATGCCTGCCTTTAAAAACACTAGCTGGATACAGGTTCTTTTAGTTGCAATTTCCACCACAATTGCACAAACCGGTACAGTCAAGATTAGTCTTCAAGCATATGTAAATAACTTACAACAATATTCTACTTATAAACCTGATTTCCATGAATGCCGTGTGTTTAAAAATTACGATAGAGAAAGCGTTTAACTTGACTTAATGAACCAAACTCTCTAATGTTACAGGGTAAGCTGTTGCAAAGGGTTGCACCGCTGTAAAACTATTTTTCATGTAGTTAGTTCTCGGAAAGGGAACAACAAGTTTGTTAACCGAGTCCCTCAGAGCATAATTTGATTCATTTCGCGTTACAAATTTAGAAGTGAGATATTCGGAAACCAGACCGTTTAAAGACTTGAAAACCATTAATTAGGGCTTTCTGAATTTGATGTTGAAATTGCAAGTCTTTCCAGCTGAGTCTGTAAAACAAGGAATCGACATCAGCGTCACAGCCCGATGAAGTTATTACTCGTGCAGCACAGTTTTGTTGTTTTCGTACCTTGTTAGATAATGTTTTGCCACAATTACCCCCAGACTAGGTTGCAGTAATCAAAGTGAGGTTGAACTAGAGGCACAAATGGCTTAACTCGCTTTAGGGCTCCAATTGCAGTTCTGAGCGATCTTTTTGCACATTTTATCAGTGTGGGAATGCCATGTTAGATTTTCATTGATATATACTCCAAGTGATTTCACAGAGGAAACTTGCTCAATCGGAACATTATCAATGGAGAGTTTGAGTGTATCAGATAGAGTACTTAATCTTTGCCTGGAGCCGATCAACAGAAATTCCGTTTTTGTAGCGTTCAAGGGAAGTCTGTTAGACACAAGCCATTTGCTTAGCTTTTCAAGGTCGTGATATAGACTAGACTGAATCAGACGCAAATCAGAACCAGCATAAGTGATGTGGGTGTCATCATCATGCATTCTAGGTACGCTAAACGATAGACAGTTACGCAAATCGTTAATATAAATTAGGAATAAAAGAGGACCAAGGATGGTTCCCTGTGTCACACCACATTTAAGAGTAGTTAAGTCAGAGAGAAAGCCATTAACGGAGCACCGTTGTGTGCGATTAGTCCAATATGATTTAAACCAATCAAGAGTTTTCCCATGAGTTCTGCACCGAAATTAGTTATATCCCGTTAAGCCAGACTTTCGTGCGGAAATTTTCCAACTTTGATTATTTTCTGAGAATTTTACCACTGTAACCTGATGAGTTAGTTATGTCAGAAATGTAAAAAAAAATGGGGGTTCACCGAGAACATGCCCGAAAGAACACCCTAAATCTGAAAAAATCGGGCTTCGTTAGCGAATAAGGCCACAGTGTCTGTAAGCCCAAAAATATTGCAAGTAGATCTTTGAAATGAAATGTTCTCTGCCAAATATTGTTTCAGTGGACCTATTAGGTGAGTTTAGTAAACTGGTGAGCTTCCTTAAAGAACAAGTTCGCATTTAGCGACCATAGTTTCACGCGCCTTGCAGCCACAAGATGGCAGGATCCGATGTCCCATGGGCAGAAATCTTTTTAACTTCCCACATTGATTTTCTGTTCATTTTTGGACGATGTGGAGATAATGGTAAATAAAATCTGTTTCTGGAAAGAAAAGTAGGGGTCACGGAACGTCCAAGATCGTTAAATCCAGGCAAAGCTATAGCAATAGCCATCTGTCCTATCATTGCTTATTTTATTACTTAGCACGAGCTCTCATGCATGACGTGACTTGTGAATTTGCATGCGCAGTAAGGATGCGCAGAAACAATTAGTGCGATTAGTGCTAAACAATTAGGTGGCTCCCTAAAGTATTTACGAACACCCTTCCTATGGAGCGCGAGTGAGAAAAGGAAACTTAGTTAATTTCTCTTAACGTTTTCCCTGTAGAGATTTACCAGTTGGTTAGCTCAATTGGGAGAGCGCCGGACTGCTGTGCGGAAGGTCGAAGGTTCGAGCTCCAGACCGGGCCAACACTCAGGGTCTTAAAATAACTGAGGAGAATGTGCTGCCTTTGTAATTACATCTACAAATGGTTAGACATTCAAGTCTTCTCGGATAAGGACGATAAACCGTAGGCCCCGTCTCACAGCACTTCACTGATCTGGTTCTTGTGGGACGTTAAAGAACGCATGACACTGTTCGAAAGGAGTAGGGGACGTAGAACCCGGTGTCATGGTCTATCTGACTTGTGCCGGTCATTGGTCTGGGGTGGGTAAGGTGAGATCATGCATGGACTGAAGTGGCTGCAAAGTGCGCCTTCATATGCTGACGTCCGATCTCACCCCTCTGGTTCCTCCGCAATTCAGCCTCTGGCTGCAAGGGAGGAAATTGGCACCAACTATCTATCTATCTATCTATCTATCTATCTATCTATCTATCTATCTATCTATCTATCTATCTGGGTACTGTTAAAATAAGGCTTTTTTTTGGTTGTCAATTTTTGGATTAAGGCCGTTACTATGGCAACACCTCATCTAATGACAGGCAGATATATTCCTCATTTTGGCCTAAACTCCTTAATATTTATACTCCCTTTCGGTAAAATGTTTTTATACTTTGCCACATCATGGAAATGACGTTGCGTGACATTTTGAATTGATAAAAAGTCAAGGTTGTTCAGACGGTTTTTTCCAATATTCTGTAATTCTTCATTCTTCTAAATATATTAAGTTAGCTCTGACAGATTTTAACAAAATAGGGTATTTTATAGGAATTGTATGTGGGTACAACTGAGCCAAATTAAAAAAAAAAACGCAGCGAAGGAAACGCGAGAAAATTCACAGTCAGT
Source organism: Orbicella faveolata (assembly GCF_042242905.1). Taxonomy (NCBI): domain Eukaryota; kingdom Metazoa; phylum Cnidaria; class Anthozoa; order Scleractinia; family Merulinidae; genus Orbicella; species Orbicella faveolata. Next base: position 1,252,424 of record NW_028301576.1, on the reverse strand, counting down.
ATTGCTTTTTGTGCTCATGTTGACGTCATAAAAATCGAAAAACACTGACGTTTTCCTTTGAGCGCGCGCAGATTACTTGAGCTTTCGTCCTATGCGCGCGTGCAATCGTAAAATTACAGTAAGCCACCTTAAGCAAATCACTTCAATAGCCAACATAGATCCATGCCTTGCCTAAGCCTCGATTTGATGAAGAGCCCCAATATGACACTGTACATGCCGAAACACAAGCTTCCAAGTTTGAATCTCTGATGACTCTATATGTAATGTTCAAAATGATTACTTCTTTTTATTTGCGAGGAAAAACGAGGAAGTAGAGAAATAAAAATTATTAATCGTATTAATGCAATATTCGGTATTATTTTGTTTATTGAAAATGATGGTCACGTGACTAATCACGTGAGAAATTTTTAGACTCCCAGATACTTTATAAGTTGCTGTTGTATTCAGAAGCAAGAAATCTAGGCAAAGAACTCCGGAGTAAGCTTAGAAATAAGCATTTTAACTCAGCCTCGTTCCCATGTAGAGGCCAAATATGTATTTTTTTTTGACATGCGCGTAGCATGTTTGTGGGTGTAAATTTGGGATGGCTCCATATCAGAAAATGTTAACCTTATAGAGGGTAGTAATCCTGGGAAGTTTCGTGCTTTTATCACAAAACGAACAATTCTGGTTATCTTTGGCTCTTAACAGCAGGACTATTTTGAGAGATCTTAAAAATAAAAAAAAAATGTATCCAACGTAGAGTCATAATGTTATACCACAAGGACGTCTCGTCCGCTCAACAAAGTTAAGCCCTGTTTGGCGGGGTTTCTACTTGACTGGGCGACCAAATACGAATACCCTCTGCTGTAATAACTTCTTTTTTTCTTTTATCTTTTTTTTTTTCCTTTTCTCCTTTTTTTTTTTTTTTCTTTATTTTGCAAGGCGATATTAGTGACTGCATCAATCCTAGCCTTGAGTAATTTCTTTTCTTCTATTTATCAACTTAGCAAATTGACGTCAGTTTTTTATGCGTCTGTCCTCTTATTGACGATAAATTTCGTCATAACATTGTCAAAGTTTACTGCGGAACCACTCGCCTGCGGCTCGTGGTTCCACAGCCACTTTGACAATGTTATGACGCAATTTATCATCAATAAGAGGACAGACGCATAAGAACCTGACGTCAATTTGTTTTTTACAATAACAAGACCCCAGAATGGCCAAATGCCGGGATAAATGAGGGGAAAAGACGCCGTAAACTTGCCGTAAACAAAGATAACTGAATTTTATTCAAAATGACGCGAACATTGTCAATAGCTTTTCTCGCTTTTTGTCTGGCTACTTAAAAAAGTCCATAGAATATCATTGCTTAAAAGGTTGACAGTTTGACAGCTGAAGGTTTAACTTGAAAGCTTGCATAAATTAAAATTTATCCGTCTGTGCTCTTATTGATGATAAAAGTGAGCCAATCAGCGCGCGAGAAATTAGACAGTTATTGTACAATATTTGTTCGCATCATTTCGCCATGTCCGTATTTATGTGGTGTCTTTTAAGGGTCTAATGAAGCTCGAGCAGCACCCCTATTAGTCTCCTTTAGGAGTTAAATTTAAATTTTCCTACGAGTATTCCTGCAGACGTTTTGATATGGGACTTCCCCGCGGGATATCCAAATGTCTAACAGGAAGTCATGGAGTAATGGAGTGATGGAGTGAAATCTCTCCCTCACTACAACTTGGAAAATAATATTTTCCGAGTGTAAAAATGACCAACACCTCTTCGAATATTTCATATATTACAAATAATCTATATTTTTGATAATAAAACCGCAAAAATGAAGGCTAAATACCCTGAAAATAATGGTAACAGGACTGAGTGGAGTCCAATTCGGTGTGTAATCATACGCGTGATTACCAAAATTGGAGGACCGCAAAGCGGGAGTCCGATTTGTTTAATCACGAGAATGATTACAGAGAGAAATGGACAACATGAGGTCCTGTTACCAATTAATCATAACCATTTCAATTTCCCAAAAAACAAAAAGTTCAATTTAAATAAATAGCAAACTATGATAACTAGAATTTCCGGAGAAAATTAAACAATAGCTTGAAAACTTACGTAGTCTCCCTCGCAAACGCTCTTGTTAGGGCTTGTCACGCGTTCCTTCCTCATCGTGGGAGGTACTTAAAAACTGGCCAGCATGCAGCAACATGCACTGCACCATTTGCTTCTTTCTAAACCCTTCCTAAGATTTAGCCCTTTATTTAGAGGTGGGGGTGGGGGAAGGTTGAAGAAGACCGATGACGTGCAGTCTGTGTACTCACCTACGATTACCAAGGTGCTGAGGCATCTCCTGCTTATATTTGTTGTATGCAACGTTTCTATAATAGTACTAGCATAATTAGATTACAATTTGTTTTTCTTCACACAGGGTGCAGGCTAGAAGGATCTCCAGAACCATTGCCTTCAGTGATGGAGTTTAATTCATGGAACATCGTGTGGAGTTTGTGTTTTGGAATATTAGCGACATTGATCGTTGTTGGAAATCTCCTTACCATCTGGATATTTCTCAAGCGGAGACTTCGCAAGCGCGCTCATTTTCTTTTGATTAGTTTGGCTGTTGCTGATTTACTTGTTGGGCTGCTAACTGTTCCTCTGTACATAGCTATTAATACTGTATTGTACTTACGGCAACGGTATCCCTTGGTGTGGTACGTGTCCGAAATGACTGACATTTTTACTGGCATTGCCTCTATCTTCGCACTTGCCGCTATTTCATTGGAGAGAATGTACGCCATAGGCTGGCCTTTTCGTCATAGAACCCTAAGCGTTCGTGTTTACATACTTGCTATTGCCATGCCATGGATTCTGGCAGCAATATTCACTTCTATAGCTTTACTGACTTACTTCTCTATCATAACATTGGGAAACTATGTGTACACTCGCACCTTGTTCCTGAGCACGCCTCTATTAGTGATGTGTATAGCATATTTTGTTGTATGGAAGAAACAAAAAACAATGATGGGTAACCAGAATCACGTGGTAAGAGAGACAAGGTTAGCAAAAACGCTGTTCATTATTACTGCAGCTTCTCTTTTGACCTGGCTGCCATTTCAAATATTGTTACTGTTGCTAAATTTTGATGTAATTGGAACTCTAGCTTACTTTAACGCGACGGTTTTCATAATCAAGGTTTTGCAATTCAGCAATTCGCTAGTAAATGTAATAATTTATCCACTCAGAATATCAGAATTTAAGAACACCTTTCTTCAGATGCTTCGTTGTTTTGCGCATATGTGCCCTCGTGAAAGAAGAAATGAAGTTTTGCCGATGCATGAAGGGAGACAGGGTCAGTTTCATCATTTTCAAGAATTACACATTTCCAATCATTAGTAAATATTAGATGGAAAGTAAATTCATGTTTATTTCGGTGTTGCAAGCATTAACAGTCAAGGTAATAAAAAACCCACTTTAAGTAGATTTACCACAACCAAAACTTGAAAGCTTGCCTTGTTTCTCTAGCTCAGTCAGTGGGTGCTAAGTACAATGTTACTGTGCAATCCATGATCAGTCTGTTTCGAGAATTTGAATTAGAAATCATTGATTACTTCCAAGACAATTTATTTGTAAACATCATAACGTTCTTAGTGAGGCTAGTGCGTGTCATGTATACACCAATAATTTGTCCTTTTATCAGAGCCTCAAAATTCCTATATGTTATTGTTTGCAAAGATTTTGATATTGCGGTACGAGAGTTGTACAAATTATAGTACGATACTACCAGTGGATCAGTTTTACATTTGTATTAATTTTTATATTCAGTTGAAATAAAGTGTGTGTAAAGTATGTGTATGCGTGTTTCCACGGGTTCCAGACAAAAAAGGACCTTCTGAAGAGTTGATTAAAGGCTTCCTACAGCTACGCTTCATTAAATCCATTAATTTGCATTGACATATTAACTATGTACAATCAACAACCTTTGAAAATATAGGCACGCAATGCGTGCAAGAGTTATTTTTTTGTTTAGTCTCAGAGATGGAGCTGTTTACAGTAATGATTGGGTTAATTTGACAAGTTGTTTCGGTTGCGATGAACAGCAAGACAGAAACTGGGAATTTATGCTGTACATACGATGTTACATGGGTATTGGTAAGATAACTAAATAATAAGCCATAAAATGTTTCACTGAACAAACTACAGCAATGTGACACGTCTCCAGATTAATGTAGATACCATCTTATTTTCTAATAGACAATTTGATTCGTTCTTTGATACAACCCACACAGTGATTTGTGTGACACGCGCACATGCATAACTCACTCACCGATCACATAGCCCTTCCAACCCCCAAGAGGAATTTTTGCTCAAAAATACTCAAGTTAAGAGAACTTTTCGCATTTTATACAAGTCGTAAGTTTACCCTTTTTACACAACACAACACAACAACATTACTTCACCGAAAATTGAAAGAAAGAGAAAAAAAAACTTCTCTGACACGTTGAAAGTCTGATTTAATTAAATCGCGCTTTAACTTGGTGCCACGCAGTCTTCAAAGAATATTTGAACAGTTTTCATAATTCTACCTTTAAAAGAATGTCATAAAATGCCCATCAAATAGAAATATTAAACTGTTACCGCAGAGACGTAAAAACCGTTCTTTTTCGTTTAAAATCCTGGGAACAATAGCCGATAACTTGTCAGCTCTAATTGAATTTACTCTCATATAAAAACCAAAAGTGTTAAATTACCATTTGTATTCTAAAGATAGCAAACATCTCGTGGGAACAAGTGGTGCCAATTCGTCAGCTCTAATTGAATTTACTCCCTTGTGAAAAACAAGAGTGTCAAATTACCCTTTGTTACTAAAAAATAAAAATATCTCGTTATATTTGCATGCAACAAGAACAAAACAATCGTTATCTCTGTGCTTACTACTGTAAACATTAGAATTGTCTCAAATCTAAATAGTCTCATCTCCTCTAAAACATGTCCTAAGAACTAGAAGCGACTTATTCGTGACCTCTAATTGAATTTACTCCTTGTGATAAACAAAAGTATCAAGCTACCTTTGTAACTAAAATTAAAAATACCTCGTTCCATTTGCATACTACTAGCTCATGAATTGTTTCAAAACTCAAGGCTGATCTCGTTCATAACTAAACTCCTCAGCCTAACCCACAGAAAATGCCGAAGTAAGCCCAATATATGAATACTTCCTCCTCTTTTATAGAAGAATAAATATGGCCGTTCTAAACTGCATCGGGATCAAATCTTCTCACATACCATTAACCTTTACAACAAGAAATTTGATTGGCTGTTTATAGTAGATCCAATCTCATTGGTGTGACAAACATACATCACTCACTCACTCACTCATCCATTGACCCGTCCATAACATATCCTGACGCGCGACTAAGAGGTCAAAAATATTCTCCAAATGTTTTACTCGGCGGCATAGAAATTAAATAAAATAAAATAAAAAACGAAAAAACAAAGCACTAATGCTTTTAAAGAAATACTTTATTGCCTAATATGTTCTTAACAGTTTCTTAACTTCCACTGCTTTTTTTCTAGTTAGAAACATTTTGAAGAAAAGGTAAATTCACGATTGTACAACGCGTCTTGTTCAAGGCTCATTATCATTCGATTTCTGCTGCTCTCTCGAGTCCAGTCTCGTTTCCCAAACGCTTGGTAAAAGTCGAGCCCAGGTTTCTACAAGAGCAAATTCTGATTTCAAAGTTAATATAATGTGAAACGCAATTGTGTTTTGCTTAGAAAAATGATGTCATCCAAGATTGTTACCTCTAAACCTCAAAGTACAAGGTAAATGCAATTTCTTGCAGCTGCCTGTGCGGAACGAGAAGTCAGTAATGAAGAAATTAACGGGTCAAGTCCGAATCTAGCGGGACAGATTTATTTTAACTCATGCTGACCATTCGAGGTGTCGATGGAGGCTTGGGTATTTCTGACTCATTCCAAGGAAGCTTAAAATTTCCTCCCACCCTTCCCTCCCTTGCTGTTGCCTTTATCTATCCCTTCTTCCCTCACCCCTTCCCTACCTCTCTTGGCTCCCCCGCCATATGCACGAGCATGCATGCGTGCGTGCGTGCGTTCCGCCGTCCAGCCGTTCCTCCGTCCGTCCGTACATTCTCTTCTTCCTTCCATTTTTACCCTCCTTCTTTTCGTCCCTTCCTCTTTCTCCACCTGTTTATACTTACACTAAAATGGACTGCACGTACTGCAGTCACTCATTCATTGACTCAATCGCTCGCACTAAGTCATTCGGATTTTTGTTCTGTTTAATTCTTAAAATACAAACTATTGCACACTATTAATTCGTTTCAAACGTTATGTACAAATACATTTACATATGAATAAAACTATGCCCACGAATCTTTTAACATTTCAGTCTGTAACTCTGGGGTTCTGACATCTAACTTTACATTCTCGATGTACTTAATTATCATAAGGCACAGGCCAGTTCTCACACGAACTGAAAGACTTTTGTCCGCAAATTATGATACATAAAATACATGTTACGCGTTCACTTGTTCCACTTTCTTGCAATACAAAATGCCGAAAATAAGCGCTGGGCTTACTGCTGTCAAAAGGCTATCTTGCGTTAACTTTGTTCCTATGGTCCAATAAATAACTCGTTTACCAGATAACAAGTTTCCATCATTTCTGACCCGGTGAGCTTCTCAAATTCAGGCCTGGAGAATACAAAATAATAGCAGTTAATAAGAAGGTATTTGATTTATTTAGTCAAGATTCTCCCATACAGACCGACTAAGCTCGGTTAATAAGATGTTTATCATATGGCGAACAAGAAAAAATTAATTCGTTTAATGTAACTGGTTTGTACTAGCTGACGTTTTGCTTGAGAACCAAAAACTCTCCCCAGCTGAAAATCGTAACGGAAAAATGTTCAACCAATTATTATTTAACAATTTGACATTTTGACGTATTGTTTATATTCAATTCATCTTTTTAAGCAACATGGAATTTATCCTTGCAGTGTAACTGTTCTCCATTAGCTCTGAGACCTGTCACTAGGAACTAAGTCTTCTATTGACGAGGTAGCTTGAGTGACTTTCTAAACTTCTTTACTGATCCTTTATTCTCTCCTCAGAAAAGAACATTGTATTATTTTTATCCAAACCTTCCTTTTTACCCAGTGTTAGGATGGTTGCCGTTTAACAGCATCGTTTGTAAACTCAAAGCCTGTTAAGCAGTTAAAATTCAAAGGAAGTGTTTTGCTGTCAGTCCTGAGTTATTTCCGTTTCCACGGCATTACTTCTTACCTAGGGAGATAAAGTACTCCAGTACTAAGCAGACAATGGCAATACATGAGTAAAAACAGGTAATAACGAGTCATTTCTTTTAAGCTGTTGAAAAGTTGGGTTTTGTTGAACCGAATTAAAAAACGTGATCAACCTGATGTTAAATACAATAAATTATGCACTTTTTTGAACATTTAAACAAAGAACTATAAAAAAACCCTGAGCGTTCATCGAGTCTACAAAAAGAGGCTCAGAAGAAAGAGGAAATTTCTAAAATATTTAACTACAAACATCAGCCATATTGAAACGTTTAGACGGACCTTTAGGTCAGAATGCTACTGTGAAACCGACGATGAAATGTATTCCTCTTAGGTTCTGATCAACCGGTCGATGTAAGAGTTTTGAGGATTTCGTTTTTTGCTCATGGATGACGTAATTTACGTCATCCATGAGCTTAGTAGGCAGTCCAATGGCACTCACTCACTCACTCGATTCTGATTAATTTATTCATTAAAACCGGATTAAACATTTTTCTCCTACCTCCCCTGCTAAGTATTGTTTTTGTCTCGGGGATTTCTGAGCATATGTTTGACTGGTTTTATGAGGCTACTACTTTAGTCCAGCAACATGGCGTAACACGGGACGGAGGTTGAAGATGGTTTTTTGTTCGATCTGTAAACAGGGATTCCTTCGTGGGTTGAAAAATGGAAAGTTTTTACGCTCAGGAACACTCGCTACGACAAATCGACAATGAAATCCTGTAAGCGACGATCCTTGCATCGAAATCTTGAAAGCTACAATGTCTATCGACCGTGGTCCGTGGACAAATTGACGGAATCGTTTAAAAATGCCTTAATGTCACCCGGAGGAGGAATAAACTGAATGCCTTGTCATATGGAAGCTAAGGTCAGCCTTCTTGTTGTATCGCTTTTTTCTTTAAAAACTATGTCTATAAGAGCACTTTTGCGTACTAGTAATATTAGATTCTCGTTCAGAAACTGCTCGATTCCGAAAGTAGTCATCTGACAAAGCACATGGTTTTCTAAACACAAAAGAGCTGACGTTCGCCGTTTTGTGTCATTGTTAGATGTTGTCTTTACAGAGTTGATTTCTATCTGTCGGCTATTTATACTATCGATCAGTACTGTGGATATAGTTCGTACTGGAAATGCTGATAACAAGTCTCTTGTGTATATCTTCAGCCTCGTGTAGCTTTGAAGAAGCTTGCGTTGAGTTCAAAATAAAGATTAGCGAGAAAGTTAAAAGTGAAATGAGCAGACTAAGAACACAAGCAAGCCTTGTGCCTTTAGCAGTGTTACAGACCGACAACAACCTTCTTTCAGAATGTTGGATCTCTCCACCTCTGGCTCCACCTCCTCATAAATGATGTGCGAAATGATTACAACATTCAAAAAGCTGATCTCAACATTTTTGTTGAATCAAAACTTCGCTTGTCAGATAGAGATGATGCATATCAGCTTCGTGAATTTACGCTTTACAGAAATGACCAAGACTTTAGTCAGTCTAACATAAGAACTTGCTATGGAACTGTTGTGTACCTTTCAAGAGTCCCTGTCCATAAAAATGGAAAATAACTCGGCGAGGGTCGAAAATTCGATTTCGCTCATATTTTCATGGTAGATAGGATAGGGCATGACAAAAACTACTGGATAGTTTTTTTTGGCAAATATCCTTTTATTTCAAAGAAATAGGCAAATTACCAAATTCCGTTAAAATCGTCATTTGACGCACCATTTTATTAAAGTGCCACTGAAACGAACTTTTCGTACTCTCTTTTATTATCCCAATCTATAGTTTCAAACGTGCTTAAAGTAATGGTGAACTTTATTTCTGTCAAATCCTAACGGAAAGTACTCTTTTTTAGCTGTTGAAATCGACTTTTTGGAGCAAAACTGTGTCCGGGCTCTGGAACCGAGTTTAAGGACCTTGTGACGTCACTGGTTGTATTCACGCAAGAAGCGCTACAGATTCTCTCTTGTTTTCACTTGATTTATTCAAGTTCATTCTTCATATTGTCGATACCTACTAGTTTTCTACCTTGTAATTTCTGTCCAGCCTTGACAGGAAATACACATCATAAACGTTGGAAGGCGCCAGGGAGTGTAGATTCACTAAAATAAATGCTATAGATTAGAACAGCTCAGTATACTTTTCGAACATCTTGAGTACTCGATTGGAGATTTCGAAGACGAGTGTGGCGACTTTTATATCACGTCCTGAAGCCTAAACACGATATTTCGTCGTCTGTCTTCAGCCTGGTTCTGAAATTTGGATTCTCACGTTTATCTATGGTCTATTAACAAGGTTTGAATATATCCTCGGCAACTTTACTGCATTAAAAGCCGTAAGAGCATCAGCCATCCACACAATCACGAAGTTATTAACGGTCCACAAGCTTTGAGTCGAGTACTTCTTTGCACACAGAGGACATCTTTTTACGATACTAATAAGTGAGAGTTCTTGTGGTAGACAAAATGAATCTTTGAAAAATGTGATCCGCAGCAGGGCTTGCTTTATCGCCGCATACGTATCAGTGTAAACAAAGCGGGAATTTCGCTTCTCTTTTACGCGTATCTCCCTATTGCAATATTTCACGGCCGATGGATTACTTTGAGTTCTTTAGCACATGCTTATGTCTATGATCTTCATTTAATAGTATCCAAGTTCAAAACAATTCGTTAAAACGTCACTAGTTTACAGTACTTTCGAAGGTTCATTAAACAGAATTTGAACTAATTTGCATATATGACCTTTCGCCGCCGACATTGTCACGCTTTCTGTCGTTTCCTGAAAACGTACCTGTTGGGTCATGGCAGCTTAGTTTACCTTTATAGTTTAAATTCGCTCCCTCATATAAAAGAAGAGGGTTTCTTAAATTGTTGCTATTGTAATAACTTGTAGGATGTAGCAGATACAACTGGACTAAAGGTCACTGTAGCACAATCTCGTCTGCTGTGAAACTCACAAAGCGAAACGAAGCGAAAGCGACTCGAAAACTCGAAGCGTTGTTGCTGCGATTCGTCCAGCAGCACTCCCGATAATAGTTTCAAAAGCCGCTTTCTCTTGTTTTCATGTCTTTTTTACTTTATGAGTGTAGATATTGTTTAATTGAGTGCTGGCCATTTCACCAAGAGTCCCGATCATTTTGCGATCTAAGAACTCCCACTCGTTTGCTTGCTTACATAAAATATCCTCCAAATATCCAATTAAATAGACTGGAAAGCCCCAAGATCGACTTCATGTCTAAGGCTACTGTTATTATCTGCTTTACAGCTCTGAGATGTCCTTAAGATGATTTTTGGGGGGCTTCGAACAGTAATCTCCCATAATCACTCTAAATTTTCAGCGCGGCATGAGAGTAATACAACCAGTGACGTCACTAGGCTGTTTTGGCCGCGCCAAAATGGCCGCCAATTTTGGGCTTAACCAGCCAACTTCGAACGGCTGAAAAAGCAGTTTTCGCTTACCGTATGCGAAAAAAAGTTTGCAGTGTTTCCAAGTAAGGTTGAAACTTTATTGCTAAGCAAAAATCTCACATACAAAAATTTCGTTTCAGTGGCACTTTAAACAAGTTTGAGAGCTTCGCATGCAAAACCACATCATTCTTCCGTCTTTAAAACACTCAAATATTTTTGTGCAATGTTTAAATGTGTACTGGGTTGATTTTAGAGAATGTTGCGTTGTCTTTTTGGGTGCAAAATAATTAAATTTCGAAGACATGTATTTCATTCACTTAAAATTACTTCTTCGCACATAAAGCAGAAGTTTGCTTTTGTTTACATAACGCCCGATGTACATCGCCAACTGTCAACTTATTTAATGGTCGAATACCATGAATCTGTGACCCTCTTTCGACGCATATGACCACCACCGAATCTAAGTCAAAAACGGCTAAGTCATTTGTAGATGGTTGCTTGCTTTGCACTACACCAAAATATTATGTTTGATCATCATGGTTTGATGGCTTGAATCCTTGCTTGCAGCGGTTTCTTGTTCGTCACGCAATGTTGTCATCCCATTTTAGGAGGTAGGGGTAAGACAATTTCTATCCCAATACGTAAGGCTCCGTAAGGCTTGGAACCACTGGGAGCACACAATCGTGTTGAGTAGAAAGAGATTAAATTAAGAAATGAAAAGAATGAATAGTTTACCATTGCCCCTTTTGTTATCTTTTACTCGACCACCGCTACCTACATGCCCTGCGTAATACTGTAACGTTAAACTCATACCTAGGTCTTTTCGCGCTGTGCAATTATTTTTGGTTTACATGTAATAGAGTGGGCTACCCTCGGGGAAATGGGTGGTGACCGCTTAATGGGGCTAGCCGCTTAAAAAGAGGTTAGTGTACCTTGAATATTTAATTTTTCACTGTCGGGTTATAAATTTCTTGGTGAACATGGAGTCAATTCAAGACAATCATGATAGACGTGTGTTTGAATTATCACTCGTCATGCACCTTCAATTTCAGACTCTTATCTGCCATCGCCCTTTCCAAAACAAAGTTTTTAAATTTTGGATGGCCGCTTAATAGGGGTAAAGACAATAATGAAACCCTTATGAGAACGACCGAATGGTGGCCGCGGAGGTAACTTGGTTCTGCCGAAAAATAACGTCTGCGAACCCGAGCCGGAAAACGATTTCTGTGACGTAGGAATTCGAAGCCAATCACAGTTAAGCTCAAATAAACCCAGAACTACTGCGCGAGGTATTCGCTGCGAGGAGCACTCGAGTTTCATTCTATCATGGAATCTGATTGGCCAAGGAGAAACAAAAGTCATTACGTCACAGAAATCGTTTCCTGGCTCGGGTTCGCAGACGTTATTTTTCGGCAGAACCAAGTGACAGCCGGAAATACGTCTGCTTTCGCAGGCTCAGTGAATACAGGCTCTAGCTTTATCAGCTGTTGTCTGAAATATCAGAACGTACAACAAACGTGATTTGGACCGCTATAGAATAAACATAGAAGGCAGGATACAAATTTATTACAAACTTTCCTTCTGCTTTAAAAAAACGTTTGGCGGCAAAAAGCATTTGTAGATACTGAAACAAAGTATTTAACACTGTTATTTTCGAATGCAACTTTCACTGGCACTCATCTTCATCTTCGCTGTCGTCGAGTTCTTCGTCACCGCTTGTGCTGCTATGGGAGTCTCTTTCACCAATGCTGCAAGAAGCAGCAATGCTTTCCGTCAGAGTGTTCTCTTTAGGGTACATGAAGGTGTAAACATAATCTCTGACTTCCTGGTCAAGGTTGGTGGTGATTCTGCTTGTTGCAGCATTGGTGAAATAATTCCCTTCCAAGAGCTGTGCGACGTATGGCCCATCTCTTCTAAATAACGACGTGGCAACATCCTCAACTTTAATACACTCTTCCGGGACGGCCGCTCTAGGAGGGTACACAAGGCATTGTGGAAGATCATTTCCTAGCGGGTTTCCAACACAGATTCCATAAACTCGTTGGACGTTGTTTTCAGTCCGCTTCCTCTTTCTTTCATTTGACTTTCTGCGGTTTTCTTTTTTCCTTCTCCTTTTGTTGATGTGCTGTTTGAGTATGCCCTTGAATATGCTGTTATAATTGCTCTTCTTATTTTCTAGTGCTTCCATGTCCTGCGTGACCTTCGTCAACTTAGCTTCTATACATTTGATCTGTTTTACATTAAAACTGTGGGAATTCTTCGCCCTGCTTTAAAGCAAGCCCATTGGACTGAAAGAGTGTGGAATCGTGTTCCTTTACATCTCTCAATATGACATTCAACTTTTCCACCATTGCTCTGTGCTCTTTGATGGAGAAGTTCAGTTTTCTTCCATCACTGAGCTTCAACTGGTACCCTGGCATGGAAAACTCACTCGCCCTTTCTGAACAGCCATCCGCACTTAGAAAGATTGCTTCTTTTTCTTAAACCAGTTCCTGACCATTCCTGCCTACCGGAATACCACTACCTCTCCTACCAGAAGACCCCAAAAGAAGGGCGTGATCCAGATGACTGGCAGCCAAGGGTCCAAGCGAAGAAAGAGCATGGAGGTGGCAGGCTGGTTTTATCTCACCCAGAGAGCGTTGCTCTATTTGCAGATAAGTTTACTGTCAAATCAAAGTTTGTGGTGGATTATCTTCAGTATCTTGAAGTGCTGGAATTTAAAAGGAAAAAGAGAGCAGAGGAAAAGGCAAAGTTAAGTAGGGACGCAAAAGATAAATCATATGAGGATTATCCTTGGACTGAGTTGTGCGAAGATCTAACCAAGCTTAAAACGCTACGTGTTCCAGAACTAAACAAGTACTTGAACCACCTCGGGCTGAAGCAGCATTTGAAAAGCAGCAAGAGTGAGAAAGTAAAGGCAATTGTAAGACATTCATGCTTGTAGCAGAACAGTCCTCTCAGAGCTGGCCAACCAACACTGAGAAATGCCAGGACATTGACACAAAATGACAACAGGGCAAGTGCTGACAACAGTGAAACGGATGAAAGTGACAATGATGAGTATGACAGTGATGCCATTGACTCTGGGGGAGAAGATGACTCAAGTGACCTCATTCTTGCATTCATCAATTCAGATGAGGAAGATGCCAATGAGAGGCCAAATGCCACACGCTCAGGGCGAGCCATAACTAGGAGATCCGAAATTGACTTCTCTTTCTTTTGATTTGTTTTTTAGACAACAGCTCTCTGTAGTATAGGGATTGTAAATATTGTCTTCATAGTGAGCACAATAACGTGAAGTAGGGGGATAATAGAGAAATATTAAAAAAGTTTAAATCTAAATATTGTTTGTTCAATTTTTTTTTTTGGGGGGGGGGTCATCCCAAAAAATTACCGCTATAAGGGGGCGCCATGTGAAAAAATTGGTAAGCTGAGGGGGGGTCATGTGAGTTTTAAATGGTGCTTCCCAAATCTCACCAGCGCCCCCTCCCTCACAAAAAATGAACGGTCCCTAAATTGTTTCACTTATCCTGAGAGTGCTCTATACAAAATAGATCAGCATATGCCGTGACAGCATTGCCTGACGAACAAATAACGGCTGTAAGACTGTGCTGCGCCGACACGCTTATCAGCAATGGTCAGCGATCGATCAGACGTAATATTTTGGCGCAGTGCAAAGCAACTAACTATCTACAAATGACTCAGCCGTTTTTGACTTAGATGCAGTGATGTTCATACGCGCAGAAAGATGGTCACAGATTCATGGTATTCGACCAATAATAGGTTGATAGTAGGCAATGTACATCGGACGTTAACCTTGTGTAAACAAAAGCAAACTTCTGCTTTATGTGCGATGAATGGTCAGAGATCGACTAGAAACACGTCAAATCGGCTTTGGACCTGCCTTTTACAACAGATAAGGTTAGAGCATTTCGAAACTATCAGCTGTGTCTATTTCAACTTATTATACGTCAAGTCATGCGGCGCATGCTAAAATAACGTCTAACCCGTAAATTGAAATTTGACGAGGGATGGTCAAATATTTGCATTTTTGATGTACTTTGAAAAGCTCTCGCGTCGCTCACAATCATTTACCCAAAGAAATTTTTACAGGAATCTGTAGACCATTCTTCTGCAATGCAACCACCAGAAGCTTAATGCATGTGAGGATTTCGCACATGGTGAAAATTAATTATATTCACGAAGTACTGTTAAGTAAATGAAATACATGTCTTCGAAATTTAATTATTTTGCACCCAAAAAGACAACGCAACATTCCCTAAAATCAACCCAGTACACATTTAAACACTGCACAGAAATATTTGAGTGTTTTAAAGACGGAAGAATGATGTGGTGTTTCATGCGAGGCTCTCAAACTTGTTTAATAAAAAGGCGCATCAAATGACGATTTTAACGGAATTTGGTAATTTGCATATTTCTTCACAGGCAGCCCAAGCTCTCTCTATGAACCACACAAGCAACACAATATGACATCGAATTATAAGGGTTTATATGGGATTTTCTACAAGAAATCCATGGAGGTAGTTAAAAGTGAAAATTCTCAATAAAAATGGCTTACCTTGTTCCAGACGTGTGTTGTTTGCTCCTGGTGTGGTTATTTTACCGATTGAACTTGATTTAAGCGACTTTTTTGAACTCCAATTTTCCCTTTATAAAGAGAGGACAAGGCGAAACACCTCAGTCGGAACAGCCTGCCGAACGAAGTCAAAAATCCCAGGCTAAAATGTACCCACGGCCATAAATCTACCGCAGAATTCAAGGGCAAAGGTTGATCTTTCATTTCAATCCTCTAGCCACACAATTGCAGCCCTGCGAGCGACGCCAGGCGGCTCTTCGTGTCTCCAGTAAAACGATAGAACTACGGAAGAGCTCCGTGTCGTTTGATCCGCGACCCAACGACCGTTGAAATCGGCTTGGTAACCTCGTCATGTTGGCAAACGAAGACTCGCGGGGGTACTAGACCCCAATTTGTCAACTAAACTTCTTGTAATCCCCTCAGGTCGAATTTACAATGCAAAATAAGAATCGTACAGAACGCTTTTGCAAAATGGCTTCAAAACCAAAGAAACTTAAGATCAACGGCGAAAGCTCCGTAGAAACTGAGGAGATACAATCATTTTTGAAGTGGAAGTCGTGGTAAGTTTTCTCGTTTATGCACCTTTGATTTGTTTGTATAAAATATTCCCGAGCTGATAAACTAAATTTGCTTCTCTTAGGGTATTGTGGAATTACGAATATTGTGAGGAAACTGTAATGGAAGCCAGCTAAATTTTGTCTAGAACATACGACGAGAAAGAAATTGTCGTAAGCAAATTGAACTCTGTTTTGCTCGGGAGAATTCTTAACGAATTATGGGGAGATGAAGTTAAATTGGTGAGGCGAGGACCAAGTAACTCAAAGGTGCGTAAACGTGAAAACTTACCATGACTTCCACTTCAAAAATGATCTCCTCAGTTTCTACGGAGCTTTCACCGTTGATCTTACGTTTGACAAATTTGACAAATTGCGGTCTAGTACCCCCGCGAGTCTTGGTTTGCCAATATGACGAGGTTACCAAGCCGATTTCAACGGTCGTTGGATTGCGGATCAAACGACACGGAGCTCTTCCATAGTTTTATCGTTTCACTGGGGACACGAAGAGCCGCCTGGCGTCGCTCGCAGGGCTGTAATTGTGTGGCTAGAGGATTGAAATGAAAGATCAACCTTTGCCCTTGAATTCTACGGTGGATTTGTGACCGTGGGCACATTTTAGCCTGGGATTTTTGACTTCGTTCGGCAGGCTGTTCCGACTGAGGTGTTTCGCCTTGTCCTCTCTTTATAGAGGGAAAATCGGAGTTCAAAAAAGTCGCTTAAATCAAGTTCAATCGGTAAAATAACCACACCAGGAGCAAACAACACACGTCTGGAATAAGGTATGCCATTTTTATTGAGAATTTTCACTTTTAACTACCTCCATGGATATCTTGTAGAAAATCCCATATAAACCCTTATAATTCGATGCCATATTGTGTTGCTTGTGTGGTTCATAGAGAGAGCTTGGGCTGCCTGTGATTTCTTTGAAATAAAAGGATATTTTGCCAAAAAACTATCCAGTAGTTTTTGTCATGCCCTAGCCTATCTACCATAAGAATATGAGCGAAATCGAATTTTCGTCCCTTGCCACGAAATTAAGAATTTGTCTGATTTTTACAGGCAGGCACTCTTAATGTTTTGAATTGTACTAAATTCCATACAGATGTAACTT
This sequence comes from Orbicella faveolata, assembly GCF_042242905.1. Taxonomy (NCBI): domain Eukaryota; kingdom Metazoa; phylum Cnidaria; class Anthozoa; order Scleractinia; family Merulinidae; genus Orbicella; species Orbicella faveolata. The sequence continues at coordinate 1,235,460 of NW_028301576.1, read as the reverse complement.
TAATAATTTAGAAATTACTGTCACGGTTTTAACCCAACCAATTCCAAATATTCATGTCATTGGTATCTATCGCTCGAAAACTAAAGTTACAATTTCTTAGTTAATTCATGATCTTACTCATCTTCACAACTCAATATTAATAAAACCTACAATTCCAACTGTACTGCTTGGGAATTTCAATATTGATCTAATTCAGGTAAATACAGAACGAAAGGCTGTAATGAAATATCTTATAACAGACAAAGGATACACTCAGCTGATTAACCAGTATACTACTGACTACCGTACACAGATAGATCATGCACCACAAATTATGTGCACAATCAGCAGGTTATCATGAGCCCATTTATACAAATTTCCATGAAAGCTGTTTGAATATTTGTTTAAAAAAATTCACTAGGTATATCGTATGGGATCATTATAATTAATTTAGCTGAAGATGAAACTTTACATACCAAATAAGTATTTAAATGTATCAAGCAACTATTTGAATCACATACAGAAAACAGTCAGAACATTTATTGGCAGAAAGAATGGTTTGAATTTCCTGTGCTTTTTATGTTCCTGAATTCCTAGTCCTCATAGAGTTTCAAAATTACATATACAGTAACTCTGCCAGAATTTGGAGATGCTGTATATAAGAATAAATTTTTCAGGCTATAGGAATTATTTTAGCTCCAATGTTTCTTGAAGGAAAGCATGCCGTTTATAACTGGTATTTTCTTTCTTAAACCCTTTTCAGAAAAGCAAGAAATATGATTTGGACTCCACATTTAGGTAAGTAGCCTATTTCTATTGGGGTTGGGTACGGGGGCACGGGAAAGCACAGCAAATTAGAGATATACATGTGTAATTTTTCTGCATTCATTTTTATACCCTTTTAAAATATGGGATTATTATCTTTATTGTGTATTGCAGGTGAAGCAAGTTGTACTATTGTGCATATGCAAATAACCCAGATGAACACTGTGGTAACTACAGTATACTATAATATGCAAGTGACAGTAAGCAAATGTTAATATTAACAACAACATTACTGATGCTATACGTGTTTATCAGCTGCCAAAGGTAATAACAAAAGACTTCCTAGAAACCGGCTTTAACAACACAAGTCACCCTTAAGACTTCATGGAATTAGTCTGAGAATTACAGGTGGATGTGGAATACTCCTACTTAGGAAGAGAATAAGATGCTTTCAAAACGTGTGTTAGCTACATACACACATACATACATAAACTTTATTTAAGCTGCCACTTGAGCTGTCGAAACTCATTCTTTGCAAAAGACATTGGCTACAAGCACATAAAATGGCTCTCCAAACTGCACACCGTAAATCCTCGAATTAGCGTCTGGGCGCTTATTTCAAATTTAGGAGAAGATGAGGGGGCGCTTAATCAAGGCGCGGGGGGTGCTAATTCTAGGATTTACAGTATAATTATAGAGTTGGAAACACTTTGGAACTTTGTCCATGTAGGTTTCTTAAAGTTAAGAATGTCGACAAGTGAAATCCACCTTAACTCACTACATTTGTCAAAACGTAACTCAGAACCTACAGCTTTACAGTAGAATACAGAAATACAACTTTAATTTAAAATTAGCAGCTCCATATCATGTTCAAATACATGAACATTATCATGTTCGTATACATGAACATATACATGTAGAGAAACATCAGTCTTTTCTATTAGGACTAAAATTAAAGGAAAATACTAGACTCCATCATAAAGGAACACAAAAATAGAATATGTTAATCTCTCTCTATTAATTAAATGAACATATACATGTAGAGAAACATCAGTCTTTTCTATTAGGACTAAAATTAAAGGAAAATACTAGACTCCATCATAAAGGAACACAAAAATAGAATATGTTAATCTCTCTCTATTAATTAAATTCAAATCTTGCAATGTTTATTTGAAGTATAAGCTATCCTAACTGTTTCAGCTTATACCTGTTGAATTTTCATTCAATTCTTAAAATGGTTGTTACATATATGCTGTACTTCTACTACATGATTGTCCTGCTGCTGTTAAGATTATGTTATTTATAACTCAGCCAAAAAAATGTATAATCTGATCTGCACGTATAGGAGACTGTTGGCTACAATGTCTCCTCTTGGCTTTTATGTGCTACATTATGGTAGTCAGTATTTCAGTGGACTTAAAAAGAACGAAAATGTTCCTAATAAAAGCAGTGTATAACTTGATTTTTGTTGTTGTGCCCTAGCTGTTGAGATCTATTTCAAACATGTAATAAATAATTATTTATTATAAAACAATTTTACCAGAGAACGAATTCAACCACCCAAAGGGTGTCAATAAACAACCATATTTGGACATTAGTGCTAGCGGCTCTTTCCTTGCGTACTGCTCGCTTCTCGTCGGCTTGACGGGACCTGCGTTCCTCTGCTGCGTGGGCTCCTTTGGTGATGAGTTGGCGCCAGGAGGGTCTGTCGGAGGCAAGGGACTCCCAGGACTCAGTGCTGATGTTGAAGTCTTTTAGGGAGACTTTTAGACTGTCCTGGTAGCGCTTTCGCTGCCCTCCAACTGTGCGCTTGCCAGAGCAGAGTTCCCCATAGAAGAGCTGCTTTGGAATGCGGTCATCTGGCATGCGGGAGACGTGGCCTGCCCATCTCAGCTGGGCCTTGCGCAGTGATGGCACTAGGAAGGTCTGCCTGCTTCAGGACTTCTGAGTCCGAGACGTTGTCCTGCTAGCGAATGTGGAGAATGTTTCGGAGGCACCGCAGATGAAAATGGTTGATCAGCTTCTCATGCCGTCTGTACGCAGTCCAGGTTTCGCAGCCATAGAGTAAGGAGGTGACGACCACAGCATGGTAGACTTTGAGCTTGGTATTGAGGCTGATTCCTCTTCTCTCCCAGACTTTCTCCCGCAGTTTCCCGAACGCGCTGCTTGTCTTGAAGATTCTGTTGTTGATCTCAGCGTCAATGTTCGCATTGCGAGAAAGTGTGCTGCCCAGGTATGTGAAAGTCTCTACTGGCTGTAGTATCTGACCATTCACCGTTATCTGCGGCTCGTGGTACTGCTTGTTCGGGGCTGGCTGGTACATTACTTCTGTCTTCTTGGTGCTGATGGTGAGGCCGAAGTTGTTACAGGCTGTGGAAAACCTGTCCATCTCCGCTTGCATTTCTTGCTCGCATTGAGGGCACAGTCGTCAGCAAAGAGAAAGTCTCTAAGAATAGTTTCCTTCACCTTAGTAACGGCCTGCAGCCTTCTGGGGTTGAACAGTTTCCCATCGGATCGGTACCTGATGTTGATGCCAGGATCACAGTCCCTGAAGGCGTCAGACGGCATTGCCGAGAACATCAAGCTGAACAGCGTCGCGGCCAGGACACAACCCTGTTTGACTCCGTTGGTCACTGGGAAGGCTTCGGATGGTTCACCGTCGTCGGGGACTCTTGCCATCATGCCGTCATGGAATTGGCGGACGATTGTGATGAAAGTGCTCGGGCAGCCGAATTTCTCCATGAACTTCCAGAGGCCTTCCCGGCTGACTGTATCGAAGGCCTTGGTCAAGTCAACGAAGGTCGTGTAGAGGTCGCGATGCTGTTCCATGCACTTCTCCTGGAGCTGACGAGCAGCAAAGATCATGTCACTGGTCCCACGACCCGCACGGAAACCACATTGGCTCTCAGGGAGGAGGCCTTGCTCCAGGTGCTCCAGCAAGCGGTTGAGCAGGACACGGGCCAAGATCTTGCCTGCTATAGACAGGAGGGATATTCCTCTGTGGTTATTGCATGCCTGGCAATTGCCCTTCCGCTTATAGATGTGCACGATTGTGGTATCCCTGAATTCTTGCGGCAGGTGCTTTTGGTACCACATAGACTGGAACTGGCTTGTCAGCTGACTACGAATGGTTTCGCCACCTGTCTTGTATACCTCAGCAGGAATGGCGTCGAGGCCTGGTGCTTTCCCTGTGGTCATCTGCTTGATGGCTTTGTTGACCTCCTCATATGTAAGTGGGGTGTCGAGCTCTGCGTTAATTGCCAGTTGGGGGAGGCGTGCGATTGCTTGGTCATTGATAGCTGCAGGGCGGTTGAGCACACTGTTAAAGTGCTCTGCCCATCTATCCAGGATCTGCTTCTTGTCGGTCAGCGGGGTTGAGCCGTCTGCACTAAGTAGGGGAGAGGATCCAGAGGACTGTGGTCCGTAGACAGCTTTCAGTGCATCATAAAACCTCTTTGTGTCGTGTCTGTCGGCATATCCTTGGATTTCATCGGCCTTGGCGCTGAGCCAGGAGTCCTGCATAGAGCGGAGCTTAGCTTGGACTGTGCTGCGGATGTTGATGAAGGCAGCTTTCTTCACCACGCTGGTCGGGTCGTTCTGGTGGGCCCGCAGCATACGATGTTTTTCTTCTAGCAAAGAGTGTAAGCTACATTCATCCAATAGTTCATTTCCGAGTTGCCTTTTGCCTCTATGTCAAAACGAGTCTAAGTACAAAACCATTCATATGACTTTCGCTTGCAGGTTCATTAACGCATTTTTATGTGAAAGGTTTCGCACGAAGACTCGTTTTGAAACAGAGGCAAAAGGAAACATTCATCCATGAGCTGCTCACAGGAGCCTTTGATGGTTGTACTTATATCGCACTCTAAAAAGGAATAATTAATTAGTATATAATGCGGAAAGCTGTATGGTGTAGGTCGGCTTTTCTGAGGTAAGCAGATCAAGTATTAATAATTTAGCTGCCTTCAAGTTGTACATTTTACAACAGAATTACAGTTTTATTGTATTTTTATCTATTTTTTTTTAAATAATTTTTAATCAAACCAACATTATCTTTTCGCACTGTGACTATTTTCACTGCCAGCCCTATCTCGCAGGCACTGAAGTTTCCTGTTGACAAGGTAGGTGGAAAACTTTTTAACATTTTTGGGATAATTTTTACAAGCTGCAGGTATATCCTGTCGGCGCTGAAAAGTACTGTAATGATAGTTCTTCGCAACCATTGTGTTTAAAAGTAAAGTCAACTTAAAATTTCAAAAAAATTAGTTTACACGGCAATTTCCAGCAAATTCAATTTGTTCTGTAGACGCTTCTACATTTTCAGCGTTTTAGTGGTTAAAGCACTAAATATTTAGCTGACAGTTCCTGTGAGCGCATAAAACGATTAAAATACACAAACTTGAATACGCGTACTTGTAATTCGTTGCTTGTGCGATGGTATGACTTTTACAATCTTGTACGGTTTCGAAAACTAAAACAAAAGCAAAGTTACAACTATAAATACCGGAAAAATGACTAGAAAGGCAAGAAAAGAAACCAAAACTTACATTTGTGTCCTTATAATGTAGATGGTGACGGTATATGGGCATTGAAAACGATTCCCCTTAAAACGAATTGCGGTGTTAACACTACTTCGATCGAGGACATGCTTTTACGACTCGCAACGCATATCGAGATAGTAACTAAAGAGTGCGTGAAATCACGCGTAACGGCAGTAACATTTCTTTTTGGGTCCAAACACAAACCTTCAAGTCTTCGTCTTTTAACGCAGAGCAATATTATTTGATTTTTCGAGGACTTTAACTTGACGTTGTCCTAAAATGTCAGAGGAAGGAAAATGCATAAATGATGAGTCTTTTTCACCTTCCCGTTGATAAATGAGAAATAAAAATTATGCATTTTCATTAAAATGGTAGATAACGGCTGCAAGTCAGAGGACTTCAGAATTAAATTCCGTGCTCTGCCAAAAAACAAAGACAAACCCAAGAATGGGCGGTCTCCGGTTTGCGGAAACAATTAGATCTAAGCTTGTCTAAGTCTTAAGAAGAAAAAACAAAAAGAAAGAAGGAAAGAAATATTTAGAATTAGTTGCGTTATTTGTTTTTGCGTTCCCGGTAGAGTAGTTACGCATCGAAATCCGTTTTGCGCTAGCGACACCGTGCATGACTTTATTTCTGCTCTATGTTATGTGTTCAAAAGAATAAGTCAACTTTTCACAAGGAAGCAAGCCATTGATAGAAATGTGCACTTGTTCTATTTTATTTTAAAGCCGTAAAATCTTTTAAAATTTACCCCCGTTGAGGCATGTAAAGTAACACAGTGAAATCCATTTAAATTCACGCCCGTTAAAGCGCGTAAAATAAACCAATAGTGGAAATCTGGCTTAGGTTTTATGGCGAAAGAATGACAAATAACGCGGCTGAAAAACGGTTCAACTGGGATTTTAATTCTTGGTCGAAATATCCATTACTTCAGTTAAATACTAATATCTGAGAGCAGCTGTCAGTCCTGAGTAATTTCCGTTTCCACGGCGTTACTTCTTACCTAAGGAGATAAAGTACGACAGTACTAAGCAAACAGTGGCATTGCATGAGTAAAAACAAGGTATTAAAAGTCATTTATTTTTTAGCTTTTAAACTTTGGTCAGTAGTTGAGCCGAGTTAAAAATAAAAACGTGATCAAACTGCTGTTAAATAAAACATATTATGCCACATTTTTTTTTTTTTTTCAATTATTTAAACAAAGAACTATGGAAATCCTTGAGCGTTCATCAAGTGCACAGGAAGAGGTTTAGAAGAAAGAGGAAATATATAAAATATTAAACTTCAAACATCAACTATAATGAAAAGTTTAGACGGACCTTTAGGTTAGAATGCTGCTGTGAAACCGACGATGAAATGTATTTCTTTTAGGCTTTGATCAACCGGTCGATGTAAGAGTTTTGTGGGTTTCGTTTTTCGTTGCACTTATATCACACTCTAAAAAGGAATTATTAATTAGCATAAAATGATGGAAAAGCTGTATGGTGTAGGTCGGCTATTCTGAGGTAAGCAGATAAAGTATTAATAATTTACATGCCTTCAAGTTGTACATTTTATAATAGAGTAGCATTTTTTATATTTTTATTTTGTTTCTTTTATTTTGTTTTTTAATTAATTTTTAATCAAACCGACATTACATTTTTGCAGTGTGACTGTTTTCACTGCTGGCGCTACCTCGCGTCTTCGAAATCATTGTGTTTAAAAGTAAAGTCAATTTAAAATTTCAAAGAAATTAGTTTACACGGCAATTTCCAGCAAATTCAATTCGTTCTGTAGTTGCGTCTACGTTTTCAGCGTTTTAGTGGTTGAAGAACTAAATATGTAGTCGACAGTTCTTTTTGAGTCCAAACACAAACTTACTTAAAGTCTTCGTCTTTTAACGCAAAGCAATATTATTTAATTTTTCGAAGACTTAAACTTGACGTTGTTCTAAAATGTCAGAGGAAGGAAGATGCATAAATGATGAGTCTTTTTCAGCTTCCCGTTGATAAGTAAGACATAAAATTATGCATTTTTTTTGAAAATGGTAGATAACCACTACAAGTCAAAGTTACCTCCCGTTGAGGCATGTAGTAACACAGTGAAAACCATTTAAATTCACGCCCGTTAAAGCGCGTGAAATAAACCAATAGTGGAAATCTCGCTTAGGTTTTATGGCGAAAGAATGATAAATAACGCGGGTGGGAAACGACTCAATTGGGATTTTAATTCTTGGTCGAAATATCCATTGCTTCAGTTGAATACTAATATCTGAGAGCAGCTGTCAGTCCTGAGTAATTTCCGTTTCCACGGCGTTACTTCTTACCTAAGGAGATAAAGTACGACAGTACTAAGCAAACAGTGGCATTGCATGAGTAAAAACAAGGTATTAAAAGTCATTTATTTTTTAGCTTTTAAACTTGGGTTTAGTTGAGACGAGTTAAAAATAAAAACGTGATCAAACTGCTGTTAAATAAAATAAATTATGCCACATTTTTTTTAAAAAAATTATTTAAACAAAGCACTATGGAAATCGTTGAGCGTTTATCAAGTGCGCAGAAAGAGGTTCAGAGGAAAGAGGAAATTCATAAAATATTAAACTTCAAACATCAACTATAATGAAAAGTTTAGACGGACCTTTAGGTTAGAATGCTCCTGTGAAACCTACGATGAAATGTATTTCTTTTAGGCTTTGATCATCCGATGTAAGAGTTTTGTGGGTTTCGTTTTTCGTTGTACTTATATCGCACTCTAAAAAGGAATTATTAATTAGTATATAGTGATGGATCGGAAAATCTGTATGGTGTAGGTAGGCTATTCTGAGGTAAGCAGATAAAGTATTAATAATTTACATGCCTTCAAGTTGTGCATTCTATAACAGGGTAGCATTTTTTATATTTTTATTTATTTTTTCTTTATTTTATTTATTCGTAATCAAACAGACATTATATTTTTGCAGTGTGACTGTTTTCACTGCCGGCGCTACCTCGCGTCTTCGAAATCATTATGTTTCAAGTAAAGTCAATTTAAAATTTAAAAGAAGTTATTTTACAAGGCAATTTCCAGCAAATTCAATTCGTTCTGTAGTCGCGTCTACGTTTTCAGCGTTTTAGTGGTTGAAGAACTAAATATTTAGAAGACAGTTCTTTTTGGGTCCAAACACAAACTTTCTTCAAGTCTTCGTCCTTTAACGCAGAGCAATATTATTTAATTTTTCGAAGCCTTTAAGTTGACGTTGTTCTAAAATGTCAGAGGAAGGAAGATGCATAATTGATGAGTCTTTTTCAGCTTCCCGTTGATAAGTAAGACATATAAAATTATGCATTTTTTTGAAAATGGTAGATAACCACTGCAAGTCAAAGGACTTCAGAATTAAACTCCTTTGTCTACGCGCCAAAAAAATGACAAACCCAACAATGGGCGGTCTTACATCGAAACTTATTAACTGCAGCTGAAAAATCTAAACTGTCGCGCCATTTGCCGCTATCTATTTAAATAATACAAATTATAAATCCTCAAATATTTGAATTCTACAGCAGTGTATACCGTAAACTGGGAATATAATTGAGAGGTGTATAGTCGACACCAGGTTGTAACTTCCATGGCTTCTTTGCCGTTTTGATACTGATTTGTATCTGATTTGCGAAAGTTACACCTACTAAATAACAGTGAAAACAGCTATTAGCCACCACGATATCAGAGTAGTGGAAATGGCAAACCTCTCGTGTTTAGTTCACACCACGCAGCTTTTGATTTGAAAGGCTTCTTTGCCGTTTTGTTCATTCTTTAGCAAAAGTCACACCGACAGAATAACAGTAAAAACACATTTTATCAAGCCTCGAGGCAATAATTCTTTAGAAAAAAAACGCTTAAAATAAAATTAGCGCCTGTAGGTCAGCAAAATTTTAAGGCTAATATGTAAGATCTAACTACTTTTAATTTTTGAAGCATCTGAAAGGAAGTCTTGAAGCGAAAACACAGGAGGAAAGAAACGGAAATTTAGAATTAATTGCGTTGTTTGTTATTGCGTTGTCGGTAGACTGATTACGCAACGAAATCCATTTCGCGCAGCGACATTTTGCATTTACATTGCTATATGTTATTTTACGCACGTACGGACAACTTCAGTCTGCGGCAAAAAATAATGAGTCAACATTTCCCCCCAAGGAAGCGAGCCGTCAATACAAATGCACATTTCCTCAATTTTATTTTAAACCCCGTAAAAGCCATCAAAATCTACCCCTGTTTAGGCATGTAAAGTAACACAATAAAAAAGCCATTAAACTATACGCCCGTTGAGGCACGTAAAATAAGGCAATAGTACAAATCTCGCTAAGGTTTTATGGCGAAAGAATGAAAAATAAAGCGGCTGGGAAACGGTCCAAATGGGATTTTAATTGTTGGTCGAAATATCCATTACTTTAGTTAAATACTAATATCTGAAAGCAGCAATTTTTACCGTTTACATAGACTAAAAGTAAGTGGCCTCAAGATGTCAAAATATGGCATTTGCCTTTCAGCATTGCAGCTGATAACGACATCGATTATTAAAACATAGGCACGCAAGGCGTGCAAGAGTTTTTTGTGTGTGTGAGGTCTCGGAGATAGGAGCATTCATGGAGCTGTTTACAGTAATGATTTGGTGAATTCGACAAGTTATTTTTGTTGCGGTGTACAGCAAGAAAGAAACTGGGAATTTATAATGTATATACGATGTTACATCGGTAATGGTAAGATAGCTAAATAGCAAGTCATGAGATGTTTGACTGAACAAACTACAGTAATCTGATACTCCAGATTAATGTAGATACCATCTTATTTTTTTTTTCTTTGATTCGTTCTTTTATAAAACCCATACTGTGATTGGTGTGGCACGTGCACATGCATAACTCCCTCACTCACTGATCACATAGCCCTTCCAACCCCCAAGAGGAATTTTTGCTCAAAAATACTCAAGTTAAGAGACCTTTTCGCATGTTATACGAGTCGTAAGTTTACCCTTTTTACACAACACAACACAACAACACTACTTCACCGAAAATTTAAAGAAAGAGAAAAAAACCTCTCTGACACATTGAAAGTCTGATTTAATTAAATTGCACTTTAACTTAGTGCCACGTAGTCTTCAAAGAACATTTGAGCAGTTTTGATACTTTTACCTTTAAAAAATATCGGACTGAAAAGAATGTCATAAAATGCCCATCTAATAAAAATAAACTGTTACTGCAGAGACGTAAAAACCGTCCAGAAATGAAAGCTTTTTTTGTTTAATATCCTGGGAACAATAGCCGATAACTTGTCAGCTCTAATTGAATTTACTCCCATATAAAAAAGCAAAAGTGTTAAGTTACCATTTGTAACTAAAGATAGCAAGCATCTCGTGGGAACAAGTGGTGACGATTCGTCAGCTCTAATTGAATTTACTCCCTTGTTAAAAACAAGTGTCAAATTACCCTTTGTAACTAAAAAATAAAAATATCTCGTTATATTTGCATGCAACAAGAACAAAATAAACGTCACCTGCACTTACTATTGTAAACGTTAGAACTGTTTCAAATCTAAATAGTCTTGTCTCCTCTAAAACATGTCCTAAGAACTAGCAGCGACGATTCGTGACCTCTAATTGAATTTACTCTTTGTAAAAGACAAAAGTATCAAGTTACCTTTGTAGCTAAAAATAAAAATATCTCGTTGCATTTTCATACTACGAACTCACGAACTGTTTCAAACCTCAAGGCTCATCTCGTTCGTAACTAAAATCCTCAGCCTAACCCACAGAAAATGTCGAAGTAAGCCCAATATATGAATACTTCCTCCTCTTTTATAGAAGAATAAATGTGGCCGTTCTAAATTGTGTCGGGATCAAATCTTCTCACATTTACCTTTGCACCAAGAAATTTGATTGGCTGTTTATAGTAAATCCAATCTGATTGGTGTGACATACATACATCTCTCACTCACTCACTCAGCTCTAACTGAATTTACTCCCTTGTGAAAAACAACAGTGTTAAGTTACCATTTGTAACTAAAAATAGCAACCATCACGTGGGAACAAGTCGTGACGATTTGGCAGCTCTAATTGAATTTACTCCTTGTGAAAAACAAAAGTATCAAGTTACCCTTTGTAACTAAAAATAAAAATATCTTGTGCCATTTGCATACTACTTACTCATGAACTGCTTCAAAACTCAAGACTCATCTCGTTCATAACTAACCACCATTACACTGAACATTATGCACTCTAAAACAACCCAATATATGTATCTAACTGTCACACTGCGCTCCAAACCGGACTAAAAATCACAAACCGGCAACATACACGTCAGTCTTTATTTTTCAATTACCAAAGTCCTTTTGTTTAAAACAATAAAACGCTCAAGACTTCATATACCTCACTAAAGTTATCATGAGCGAAAACAATTTCCTTTTTCTCCTACTGCAATTCGTGCTGGCTATTAATGTGAAAAAGCGAAAACCCTGATAACATTGAAGAGAAAAGATTTAGTTTCATTTCAAACGTATCTTCTCATTCCAGTGGTAAACAAGAGCCATTATAATTGTAAAATCGTCACAGAATAATATCTTTTTGTTCTGTTGACCAAATTAATTGTAGTCTCTTCGCTTTTCACAGTGAAACTTGTCAATGGATGCTGACATTGGTTACACGCCTGGAACACTTACTACGAACTCTGCAGCAATATTTAGATTTCAATCAGGAGCCATAATCGGGGACGGAGACCGTAAACGCGCGCCATTTCAAGTATTGGGGTTGTCCCCATGATATGGGACAATAATTCTATTTTTAGAACAAATTGCGCCATCACCTGAGGCACACGCGCGTACATGCTGCGAGGATTTCTGCGGATGTCGCGCGGGGGAAATGGCGTCCGAAATTCCCGAAATGTTTCATGTTTTTGCCCCACAACTCAACGCGTTTACGTCTGTTGGAATTTTGCTTAAGTATTTTCGTCGTAAGCTGCTCCAGTTTGAGCGAATTAAGACAGTGTCGAATTTAGGTATGTTCCGCTGTAAGCTTATATATATCGCTGACCAAGTTGTGTTCCGACTGATGCTTCTTTTACATGAGCTGTACACTACTCCACTTTAAATTTCACATATGTTGAAGATTAACAGCTTTTCCATTACACAGCAAAGAACTAACTGGATATATTAGATATAGCAGAGCTTCAGGACTTAGTTTCCTAGCTCCTCTTGCCACACGCTTGCGAGGAATTTGTCAGTCTATCGCGACCGAAAAGTAAAACAAAATAATTGCTAGTTTGAATTTCGCTTGAATTGTAAGCAACGCTTGATTTTTCATCAAGGCTTAATAACTTTACGTCCGTAGATACTGCTCAGTTTTATTCGTGTAAAAATCCAGTAAATTCTCTGTTGTCGATGAATGAGAGCGCCCGCCGATGCGTGTTTTGTACAGTCAGTAAACATGACAAATTGTACTTCCGCCGCACTTTCGTGTGAAAGCGTACATCGAACTCAAACAATAGCTCTATAGTTTTTAAATATGTTTAAGATTGATAAATGTTTGAGAACATATTAAAAGCTAAGCTGGAAATATGTGAATAAAGCAGAAACAATCAGCAAAGTTACGATGACGCTTTCTTTAATCAACTTGGAATAACGATTTCGATTTAGATGATCGAGTTATCAAAACTCCTTGTCTATTTTCATTTTCGCAGTGTAAAACTTCACTATGCTTATGTTGAAGAAACACACATGATGTTAGTAGCCTTTTTTGCATTCGTGAAATTTGCTGCAGCATCTCAGCACAAAAGGTAACGAAAGAAATCTTTGTCAAGATTTGTTGACAATTGAAAACACCGACTCGGACTTGAAAGTGCACGAACTGCATGCACTATGCAAATGAGCTAATTGTACGCGTCAGACTTTCCTTTCAAAAACTTTTGCAAACTCACCAAACAAGCAGAGACAATAAGAAACCATCAAAACAGGTTTTGGTTATGATTAAACATTGTCTGAGAAACTCACAAATTAACTCGATACCAGAGTAGAGAGTTTTCTTGCTATATTCTTAAGCATACGCGTAAGCTTACAACTAGCGTGAGCAGATCTTATTATTCATTCCCAGCGCGAGATTGAAGTCTTGTTTTCGACCCTGAAAAACCCACCTCTTCCGTTAGCTCAGAGCATAAAACTACATATAAGCGCCCTGGTTCGTATTCCCTGCCTTATTCCCTGCCATCGCTGTGAAAAATACGCAAGAGAATCTCTCAACTCTCACCATTTGATCACGCAACGTTACAACATCCGCGCGAGAGCCCCTGACATGTGCGTGAATCCGCGCGGATATATGACGTCAGGATGGCGCAATTTGTTCCAAAAATAGAAAAATTGTCCCATATCATAGGTGCGCGCGAATCCCGAGACTTGCAGTCTCCGTCCCCGATTATGGCTCCTGGTTTCAATACAACATGCAAACGATTTGAACCTGGTCGCAATCTCATCAAATTCCCAGTACTGCATTCCGCTCCCCTAAAATACAATTGTTCTTATCATTCAAATCTTAAACCTAATAGCAGAGCGGCTAAGACTCATTTAATTGAAAACTTTAGCTAATGGGAAAAGCTCACCCTTCATTGAATGCTCGTAGTTATATGCCAAACACTGTGTTTCTTTGACTGATTATCCAATTGCAAATGTTTGTCAAACCCGCCCACAAAATCCTCGCCTCAGAAGATGTCGAAATAAGCCCAATACATGAATAATTCCTCCTCTTTTATAGAAGAATAAATATGGCCGTTCTGAACTGAATCAGGATCAAATCTCCTCACATACTATTTACCTTCACAACAAGAAATTTGATTGGCTGTTTATAGTAGATCCAATCTGATTGGTGTGACATACATACATCTCTCACTCACTCACCCATTGACCCGTAACATACCCGACGCGCCGACTAAGAGGTATATTTTTTAGAAAAAAATAACTCAAAAAAGGTTTGGTTTTTTTTTGTCAGCACCAGTGGGCGTGCTGTCGTCCCAAAAAGACGGGACATTTGGAAGCCAAACTTATTTCAGTTCACTTTACTAGTAAAGTGTAACACCTCTTCAACAATTCCTATATTACGAATAGTCAAAATTTTGGAAAATAAAACAGCGAAAATGAAGACTAATTACACTGTAAAGACCTAGAAATAATGTTATTGCCTGCCAATGTGTCCTAAGGCAGCTTCCCTTTTCTTTAGTGGCGGCAATATCCTGCCTTAAGCCGTTAACGTCTTTCGCCGAACTATAAAGAGTGTAACAAAAATGACTAAAATGGCTATTTTTTTTAAAGGAATATATATTAACAGCACTGAGGATCTCTCACGGGGTAATCACATTAGTATGACTGTGAATAAAGCAAACAAAGCTCTAGGTTCTATCAAACGAACTGTGGGCACCGCTATCTAATGCAAACGGTTTTCCATGCTGTAAAAATCTCTTCTATAAATTTACCGTTTTATTTGTCTATCATAACGCTAGAGACCTTCCTGTACCCTCTCATCTTGTTTCTTAGCACACCTATATTAGTGATGTGCATAGCGTATGGTGTCATATGGTGAAAAAAGACAGCAATGCTGGGCAACCGGAATCGCGTGGTAAGAGAGACAAGATTAGCAAAAACACTGCTTATTATTACTGCAGCTTCTCTTTACCTGGCTGCCATTTCAATTTTGGAACCCGTTAGAAAATTGAGATGTACTGGGAGATCTCCCTGACATATAAACATGACTATTTATATCATCAAGTTTTTGCAATTCAGCAACTCGCTTTCTTTGACGTTTCCACCATTTGTATACAAAGCACTTAAAAGGCAACCTTGACCTGATTTCCGATTCAAATAATCACTGGCTTCCGCGTGTTTCGCAGTTCAGTCAATAAATTCTAATCGATTGAAGAATATGAGTTAGGAAACACTCATTAGCGACTGTTCAGATAATTTGTGTCATGTATATACATGTTTCGGATGAGACATCATCCATCGTCATTTGTGCAGTGAGAAAATATGAAAAGAATACGCAATAAATAATATAATAAAGTGAGATATTAACAAGAATAGTTGGGGATGAAGGCGCGAAGCACAAAAAAGGGTAAAACTATTTAAACTAAGAAAGGAGACTAATTGGTATGAAAGGGATTAATTAAGATGTTTGACCTTGGGTCAAAGTAATGGTCGAAGGGTAATCTCTAATTTCTGAAAAAAAATTTAAAAAAACTAAATATTGGGGGAGAAATGGAGGCTTTACGTTATGGCCGGAAGTAAAAGTTCCCTCTTGATTGACAGCCCTATAATGCGTATGCAATTAACCGAGACGACTTTCGCGGGAATATCACCTACATGGATACCACGAATTGGCTGCCTGCTCACCTCTACTCAGTTAATAAGCATTGTTAATCCAAGCATTTTTCGTATTAGGTGTTATTTTATTAAGTTATAAGTAAACATGGACCACGGAAAACTCCGTGGACCAGTTCGAAAAAGCGAAAACATTGAAGAACGAATAAAAATACATATCGGAAGAAGAAGTGAAGAAGCGAAAATTGGCCTCGCAGATGAAGCTATGGCTATCTTATCAAGCGGGCAATACAAAAAGATCGAGACAAGAGAAGAGAAAGGTTCTGTAAAAATTTGGGAACTTGACAGCGATAACAGCGATTTTTACAGCGACTCTTCTGTTGAGTCTGATACCGATGAATCGTCGGACTCATCGAGATTCATTGGACATTTGCTCCGCCGCCCTTTTTTTGTTTGTTTTCTTCGCTAAGCCACTCTAGCGTTCGTATCCTTTCTCGTCTTCACCATTTTGCCAGACCAGCTTCAAGAAAAACCGAGCTACAGAAAAATTATCTCTCCGCCTTGAGCGCATTGCGAAACACAAGGGTGTTTTGGAGATTCGCGCGTAAATTTCGCCGTGAGAAAATCTCTCCAAACGCTGATTGGCTCAGTGATCTGAGAACCCAGTTGAAGGCGTTTGTGGGTGGAGTTTGTTTGCGAAACAAGATATTTTTCTTAGCGCTGTTTTCTGGAATAAATTTTTTCGCTTGAAGCAGACGCTTCAAAGAGTCACAACTCAAAGGGAATTTCTTCGATTGCCCTCAAATTTAGACAGTAGCTAGATTAAAATATAATAAACAAAAATGTGTCTGCGAATTGTTTATTTCGAAATATTTTTTTCTCCGAGAGCGATTTTTGTACGATCACTTCACATTTTTAAAATCCTATTTCTAAAATGTTCTGTAACTTTTTACTGCAATTGAATATGGCAAAACGCAGACACGCTTTTTTAGCTCGTTTCGTCCTTAAACTGGGGAAAAAATAAATTGGCGAAAAACAAAATTCGCTTTGACTTGTAGCTTGCAAAAGGTGATTAGGGCGCTCGCATTTAGTGGTCCTGAAAAAAATCGGCAATTCATTTCATTTCAAAATTCTTGGTATAGTTTGATAGTCAGCTCTATAAGCTTTAATTTAATATAGGGGTTTAGGTATCCACCGCTTAAACCGGACGCGCTGCATCGCTTGGACGCGAGACACCCCTTAAGGTATACGGTAATCTTAAAGACGGCTGCTCCCAAAGGATGTGCATGGCTTCCTTGATTTTCAATTGGAAGCTTGTGGAAGCAAAGTCGAGAATTTTAAAACAACCATCTGAACAAAGGGAGCGGCAATTTTCAGAACTTCTCAGGTGTTTAAGAATGTGGGAATGTTTGTCAGAGGAGAGATGTTCGCGGATGCGAGTGGCGAAGTGTCTGTTGATTTCACCAACATAACAGGCACTGCAGCGTGCACATGAAAACCTATAAATGATTCGCGATCGTAAATCCGCAGGAATAGGATCCTTGACCTCAAACCAAATCCTGATTTTAAACGGGGTAAACACCAACTTAAAGTCTAGGTCAGTGCAAAAAGTGCCAACTAATTTCTTAATTCTGCGTTGCGTCATGATAGACAAAGGACCGATGTACGGTAATTTAAAACACAAACAGTTGTACTTACGAGTAGCACCCTTAGAGGAATCGGAGGAGAAATGATTGTTAAGTAATTATCTAACAACATTCTCGTTGACGTTAGAAGGTAATAAATTCTTCCTTAATGTTTTGGTAAGGTTATTTATGTCAAGATGAAAGCCAGCCCAAGTATTTTTGATCTTAAACGTTCGGTCTACCAGAGTGCGCACAAATCCTGATTTGTAACTGAAAGATACAAAACTATAAAAGTTAGTTAGAACACCAGTGTAGGTCTTCTTATGAAACACTGAGGTGATAATGCCCTGATTGCTATTGTTATCTAAAAGAATATCTAAGAAGGGAAGCTTGTGGTTTTCCTCTCTCTGCAAAGTAAACTTATTGTTAGGGTGCTGGGTGTTGATATAACTATAGAAAGATAAAGCACGCAGTTGGGTATTAAACAATGCAAAGGTATCGTCCACATATCTACGGTAAAACTCAGTACCCGAATTGTAATTGTCTAACCAGCGTTTCTCATGGTGACCCATAAAAATATTAGCTAATACAGGAGCGAGCGGAGAGCCCATGGCCACCCCAGCAATTTGATCGTAAAATTACCCAATTTTTATTATTGTTATTCCAGACAGCTGAAAATCGGAACGGAAAACTGTTCAACTAACTATTATTATTATCGCTAGAGCATTTTGTTCACATAAAATTCAAGTTGAAATTTACCTTTGCAGCGAGACCGCTCTCCGTTAGCACCTAGACCTGACACTAGAAACTAACTGAAGTCTTCTATTAACAAGGTAGGTTAAGTGACTTTCTAAACTTCTCTACTGATTCTTTTTATTGCTCTAAGCTTATCCTCTCCGTAGAAAAGGACATTGTTTGGTCGGTTAGTCTAAACTAGTTCGTTTTTGCCCAGTGCCGAGGATGGTTGTCGTTTGACAGCATCTCATTTACATTCAAAGCGAGTTAAACAGTTAAAATTCAAAGGAGTTTTGCTGACATTTCTGAGTCATCTTCGTTTCCACGTTACGTCTCACATAAAGAGATAGAGTACTCCACCGCGAGAAACATCTAACATGGCTCTACATCTGCTCTATCATAGTAAATGGTTTGAACCCAGGAGTATCAGTAGTTCGTATAGTGTGATCGTCCGGGTGAGTGTAGTTCTGAAAAGAACTTTTGTTGGTGACTCACGTTTCAACAACCTGAGCGGAAGTCATCTTCAGAGTCAAGTGAATAGTGTTTGTCAGTCGATGATGTTATAAGTCTGGTCCGTTGAACGTGATTGGTCAGTATAGCCATAATGGTACACTATTCACTCGACCCTGAAGATAACTTCCGCTCAGGTTGTCGAAACGTCAGTCACCAACAACAGTTCTTTTCAGAACCTGATCACCCCTCTATTAGTGATGTGTATAGCATATTTTGTTGTATGGAAGAAAGAATAAACAATGATGGGTAACCAGAATCACGTGGTAAGAGAGACAAGATTAGCAAAAGCGCTCTTTATTGTTACTGTAGCTTCCCTTTTGGCCTGGCTTCCTTTTCAGATTCTGGATCTGTTGGTATATTTTGGTGTAATTGGAAATATACCTTAATTTAATGCAATCGTTTTCATAATCAAGTTTTTGCAATTCAGCAACTCGCTTATAAATGTAATAATTTATCCTTTCAGAATATCAGAATTTAATAACACCCTTCTTCAGATGCTGCACTGTAGTGTGAGTCCTCGTGATAGAAGTAATGAAGCTGCCCCGATCCGTCAATTGAGAGTGGGTCAGTTGCATCACTGCCAAGACTTGTAGGCTCCTAACCAGTAGCAAACATTAGAAGGAAACTAAAATTTGCAGTATCTTTCACGTTTCCATCAATCAGCAACTCGCTTGTAAACGTAATAATTTATCCATTCAGAATATCAGAATTTAAGAACGACCTTCTTCAAATGCTTCATTGTACTGTGAGTCCTCGTAATAGAAGTAATAAAGCTGCGCCGATTCGTCAGCCGACACTGGGTCGATGTAATCATAACCAAGAATAACAGGTTTCTAATTATTAGAAATTTTACCAGGAGATAACAAGTTGTTGTTCTTTTGGAGTTCCCGATATCCAAGGCAATTGAAGGGCTATTTTAACTTGAGTTTCCACATCCAAAAATTTGCCGGCAACAGCGTGTTTTCTCAGTTTAGCCACTGGGTGCTTGGTAAATTCTACCGTGCTAACGAGTCTGTTTATAGTTGAAGAACATGAATTAGAAAACATTGGTTACGCTAAGACAATTTGTTTTGAAGGTCATCAAATTCTGACCGCCCAAGCTATAGTGTTAAGTGTCATGTCTTACACCAGTTATATGTCCTTTCATCAACGGTTTAAAGTTCCCTTATGTTAGTTTCTTGTATCGATTTTGATATTATAATACGAGAGATTTAAATATTACAAGCTGTGAAGCGTATTTTCCTGGTTTAGGGACCGGTCATCATTTATCGCCTGGGGTGCGTCGGAGGATTTTCGGCTAAAGACAATAACATTTAGCGGATCCCCCTTTAAATGTTATTTCATTGAAGAGATCCTCCCTCATAACTATTGATAAATTTCGTGATCTCCCCTGCCCCCATGTCTTCACACACATATTTACCTTTCGACGTGTATATTTAGTGCTCCTAACGGTCATATGAAAGTGATATTTCTAACTATGTTGTACTTACAGTACAATGAAGCCTCCATGGTGCACTCTCTTGATCCACGTGATCCGTGTCTTTTGCTATTCTGGATCTCGATATCTGATCAGGGTTCTTGGCAGAAGTTTTCACAGGCGTCCAATAAAGCAGAACAGGCGGCGTAAATTAAAGCGGGGTCCGAAGGGCCAAGGCAATTTAGGGGGGTCGGGAGGCATGCTACCCCGGAAAATTTTGAAATTTCAGGTTGCCAAAGATGCGATTTCATGCATTTTGGGAAGCAAAGTGATACAGAAAATGAGTTGATTATGATCATAAAATTAGACTTAGCAACTAGCGCTGTTTCACCTTTTAGAATACTATTTTCTCCTTGAAACGTCTACATCTGTAAGTCCTTATTTTGATAACGGGAACAGGTAGCTTCATTCGATTTTACAGCCGGTGGAATCCCACCGTTCTACTGAGAACCCTGTGACTGGTGTCAGTTGACATAACTACAATCCCACCATTCCAAAGGCTTGAAAACTGCAAAGAGTGCCAAATAGCCGTCCACCAAGTCTGTATGGGCATGTGACATTTAGCGGTTCCCTCCTTTTGGGCTCTCAGTTATGAACTGATCCCCCCTTCTTTTATCCTAAAAATCAAATGATCCCCCAAAATCCTTCCCCCCTCCCCAATCAGTTTCCACCTGCCAGACTTACAACGAATAATGAACTGGAAAACACTTTTCGTTATAATCTGAAGATGACTTCCGCTCTGTTTGTCAAAACGAATGTCACCAACAACAGTTCTTACCAGACTAGCCTTACTCAGACGATCACACTAAACTCAGTGTTATATATACCTCTTGCTAACTGAGCTCGAGGTCCGTACTGAAAGATACGAATCTTCGTTTTTTATCCCCTTTGATTTATGGCCCAAGCGCGAAGCGCGCGAACCATAAATCAAAGAAGGAAAACCAGGATCCCTAACTTACAGTACGGAGAGGGAAGACGAGGTTAGTAATACCCCTTACAAACCGAGTTCGCGATCCGTACTGTAAGATACGAATCCTTCTACGACATTACTTCTTTCTGAGAGAACCCAGCCTCCCACCCCCGGCATGACGCGGTGTCAGACCTTCACGCACATGGATATACCGCTGTCCACACTGATGGACCGCACCCAATTTCACCACTCCATATCTCATGTGTACTGAAGGTACATGGAATATACTACAATTAAAACTTAAGTGTCGGCTTTCGATTTCCTGTATTCCGCTTTATTGTAGTTCGGGATAATTTTCACCCTGGACACGTAACTTTTATGTAAAGAGACTTGCAAAATAAAACTAAACAAAAACATTTTTGCTAAGTAATAAAACTGTTGGGCAACTTGTTCTGTTTAAAAGTGTTGACCTTTTTCGAGTTGAAAAAGTGAATATATTATGTTTCAGTCGATTTTGGTTGAATAAATGCTGAATTTGTACACTCCAGACCAAAGGATCCGAAAACAGCGAGCAAATCTTTTAATTCATGATTAACTAAACAGTGGAGCGAATCAACACTGATGTCTGTGTTTTCCTGGTATTAAGTGTTTTCCTGTCTGTCTGTCTGTCTGTCTGTCTGTCTGTCTGTCCAGACAGACAGGAAATTGGCGAAATTGGCGTGACAAGTGGAATAAAAAGTCAGGAAGAACAGGATAGATTTGGACGGGAAAATGTCAGAAATCAGCAAATGTTAGGCACGAAATTCATGGTAACTAGTTAAGCCAAAGGCAAATTATAATGTTTTCATTATAATCATGGTATTCAATTTCTCAAGAGCTGAAACTTTCACAAAAGTATACTAGTCACAGTAATAGGGCAACGGCCGTGTCGCTCTTGGAGGGGTGCAATTTTGAGGCTCGCCACATAATGCGTGTTTCAGGACACAACTGATCTGAGAGCAGCATTCGCTCTTACTCTAGGCGTCTTTCAGAGGTTAAGCAGAAAGAAATCTCCCATGCTCTTAGTAGTGCCTGTTCTGTTGAAAATCTTGAGTCAACTATCATGACTGTAATTGTGGCGATTCATGAGCAAACAAGTGAAAATTCTCTTGGCAGAAACACAGTGCCAAACACCCCTGTGACTATGCAGAATTTCGCATCTCCTCCTCCTAACGCAGAAGCATTTAATGTATGGTCCCTCGGGAAACTAGTTAGTTTTGTCAGTTTCCCATTTCACGCACTTAACGATAACTTCAACTTCTCCTTTGCAAGCAAGCCGTCGATACACCTCCTCTATTTTCATTCAAACTTCGTAAATTAAAAGGCATCAGTTGACGTATTCAGTGAAAACTAACTAAAATACTTCGATTGCTGGCGTCTACGGCAAAAATTAGATTAAGTTCAACCCTTTTCGCAAATGCATGTGCTTTCTATTATTTCTAGTAAGTACAAGGTATTTTAAAAATTCACGCCGATTTCAGCGTCTACTAAAAGAAAGGTAATAATGGAATCTTGCTTAGGTTTCTAATATAAGTGAAGAGGCTGGGAAACTGTTCATCAGGGACTTTAATCTAGACTGCGTGCAGCCTCTTTCTTTTCCTGGCCTGCGACGGGTTTCGTTTCCCAGCGTTTTTAATCGAAGCGCAAGAAGCGCGGCCTCTTTTCTTTCCCTGTGATTTGCATAATCTTAACACAGTCATTTCAGGAATTAAAATCGGCTTCTCGGAGCCAAATTTTAATTCTTCCTCAAAATATCCATTACCTAAATTAATACAAATATCTGAAAGCAGCAATTTTCATCGTTTACTTAGACTGTAAGTCGGTGGCCGCAAGATGTTAAAATATCGCATTTACATTTAAGTTTTGCAGCTGATAATGACATCAAAATTAATTTTATTATGGAAAAAGTTTTATAGTCAGCATCAGCGGGCTTGCTGTCGTTCCATGTCCAAGATGAGACTTTGGAAGCCACCTTTAAAGTTATAACTTTACTAAAAATGTTCGACACCTCTTCAAATATTTCATAATTTCCAAATAATTTATATTTTGGATAATAAAACCACAAAAATGAAGGCTAAATTACCTGTAAATAATGGTAACAGAACTGAATGGAGTCCAATTCGTTGTGTAATCATACGCATGGTTAACAAAATTTGAGGACCGCGAAGCGGGAGTCCGATTTGTTTAATCACGAGAATGATTACAGACAGAATTGGACAACATGAGGTCCTGTTACCAATTAATCATAACCATTACAATAAAGAGCAAACTATGATAACTAAAATTTCTGGAAAAAGCACTAGACAATAGCTTGAAAACTTACGTGGCCTCCCTTGCAAACGCTCTTATTAAGGCTTGTCACGCGTTTCTTCCTCATGTGACGAGCCCTAAGAGCGTATGCGTGGGAGGTACTTGAAAACCGACCAGCAAGCAGCAACATGCACTGCACCATTTGCTTTTTTCTAAACCCTGCCTAAGATTTAGACCTTAAGTTTAGGGGTGGGGGGTGAAGGAAGGTCGAAGAAGACTAATGACGTGCAATCAGCTGCGATTAACAAAGTATTGAGGCACTGCCTGCTTATATTTGTTGTATGCAACGTTTCTATAATCAGTTTATCAGTTCTAGCTTAATTTCAGCTCAATTTGGTTTTCTTCAAACAGGGTGCGAACTAGAAGAACTTCCAGGAACCATTGCCTTCAGTGATGGACTTTAATTCATGGAACATCGTGTGGAGTTTGTCTTTTGGATTGTTAGCGTCATTGATCGTTGTTGGAAATCTCCTTACCATCTGGATATTTCTCAAGCGGAGACTTCGCAAGCGGGCTCATTTTCTTTTGATTAGTTTGGCTGTTGCTGATTTGCTTGTTGGGCTGCTGACTGTTCCTCTGTACATAGCTATTAATACTGTATCGTACTTAGGGCAACCGTATGGCTTGGTGTTACAAGTGTCCGAAATGACTGAAATTTTCACTGGTACTGCCTCTATCTTCGCGCTTGCCGCTATTTCGTTGGAGAGAATGTACGCCATAGGCTGGCCTTTTCGTCATAGAACCCTAAACTTTCGTGTTTACATACTTACTATTACCATACCATGGATCCTGGCAGCAATACTTACTTCTGTAAGGTTACTGTTTTACTTCTCTATCATAGCATTGAGAAATGTGTACACTCGCACCTTGTTCCTGAGCACGGCTCTATTAGTGATGTGTATAGCATATTTTGTTATATGGAAGAAACAAAAAACAATAATGGGTAACCAGAATCACGTGGTAAGAGAGACAAGATTAGCAAAAACGCTGTTCATTATTACTGCAGCTTCTCTTTTGACCTGGCTGCCATTTCAAATATTGGTACTGCTGCTAGGCTTTGATGTAATTGGACATCCACCTACCGCGACGATTTGCATAATCAAAGTTTTGCAATTCAGCAATTCGCTTGTAAACGTAATAATTTATCCTTTCAGAATATCAGAATTTAAGAACGCCCTGCCTCAGATGCTTCGTTGTTGTGCGCATGTGCGTCCTCGTGATGGAAGAAATGAAGGTTTGCCGATGCATCAAGGGAGACTGGGTCAGTTTCATTTTCAAGATTTACACATTTCCAATCATTAGATAGAAAATATCCGTGTATACACGAATAATTTGTCCTTTTAACAAAGCTTCAAAATTCCTATGTTAGCTAGTTGTTTGCATAGATTTTGATATAGTAGTACGAGAGGTGTACTAATTATAGTACGATACTACCAGTGGATCAGTTTTACATTTGCATTAATTGATAAATTCAATTGAAATAAAGTGTGCGTAAAGTGTGGGTGTGTTTGTGTTTCATTGGGTTCTAGACTAGAAAAAACTTTCTGAAGAGTTGAGTGAAGGTTGCTACAGCCAAGGCTCATTAAATCCATTAATTTGGATTGACACAGACTATATACCATCAACAAACTTCCAAAAAATTATGTTAAAAATTGTCGCTAAACGTTTCACTCAGCGGCTTAGAAAAGAAATAAAAAAGAGAGAAAAAAACGTGGCACTAATGCTTATAAAAAACTATTTTATTACCTGATATGTTTTTAACAGTTTCTAAAACTTCCATTGTCGTGAGTTAAAAATCCATCGCGGAAGGCAATGGCTCATGGAGATGCTTTTCGAGAACAAAAAGAAATTCAAATGTAATTAAGCTGATAAATTGATTGTAGAAACGTTGTATACAACAAATAAAATCAGACGGTAGGTCAGTAACTTGCTAATCGGGAGCTTAGTACCGAGACTGTAAAGGTACGTCCTCGATCCTCTTTACTATCCCTCGTGCCAGCTACGGCCCGCCCCTTATCCCTATGTCCCAGCTACGGTCCGCCCCTTATCCCTATGTCGCATCAATGCTTATGAAGAAATATTTTACTACCTAATATGCTCTTGTCAGTTTCTTAAGCTTCCATTGCTTTTTTTCTAGTAACTGAACAGGTAGTATATCTTATAAACATCTTGAAGAAAAAAGAAAATTCGCGATTGTCCAAGACATCTTGTTTAAGGCTCATTATCGTGTAGGTTCGATTTCTGCTGCTCTCTCGAGTCCAGTCTCGTTTCCCGCACGGTTGAATGTCGTTTTGTTCAATCACTACTCGTTTAGTGTAACATATTGGCATTTTACAACATAAATACAGTAAAACCCACGTGCAAGAAGCTACATGTTTTGAAGTCTGGCAAAATAGGTTCTTGTATCTTGGTGTCGCCTTTGGCAATTTAAGTGTAGAAGCCGACAAAGACGAAAAATACAGGACACGTTATGGGTGTGCAATCAGACGTCCCAAGAGACTGTAGAACATTTAAATGATATGCGAGTGGGTGTGGGTGTGAGGTTTTGTTGTGTGTGTGTCTTTCTGTTGTGGGAAGAGTCGGATTAGTCTCGATGTAATAGTACCGGATTAAATTGCTATGTCGAATTCTGCCGAGTGTTCGTCGTTTTACTGGGCCCCTACAATACGTTCTCAATTAGGTTCTTAATTTCTATGAAGGAGATATATGAGTTGATTACCAGAAAAATTAATAAACCTAGGTTTCAAACCGTTTGGTCCTTGAATATGCAGTATCTATTCACAATCCACCGTAGGAAAAAAGATGGCGGTTGTACATTTTACCACAATACCTTGCGAACATAACACAGCCTATGGGGCACAAAGAAAGCCAAATTGTATTTGTTCCTGTGCTGAGGACATTGTGCAGCCTAGATTTGAAGATTTTATAACTTTTCTGCACGTTTTATGAGCGTTGTTAAGGTTTTCTTGCGCTAAGAACTATGGGTAAATGTACCAGTCGCCATCTTTTTTCCTACGGAGGATTGTGCTATGTCTTTTCTTGTAATGTAAATTTCAATCTCAAAGTCACACCGCCTAGGCTAAAATGTTCATCATAATTCAACTGTAACCCACGTACATATAAAAGCTTGCTTGATCTTGCTTGGTTAAACAGGTACTTATGTTTTTGGCTATTAAAATAGCAAATTTCTGCCAGCAAGTTTTAATAGCGGAGCTCCGGCGGAGCCCCATACTCATATAAGGAAGAAAAGGAAACCCATGAATTGATTTTCTCATGGTTATCATGGCTAGCGGTATTGCTCGTGGGCGCGTACGCACGACGGCGACGACGACGACGACGACGACGACGGAGTCGCGCAAGATGGCGGCCATACTCAAACTAATAGGCTGACAGAGACATGCACCCTCAGTTGGTAGCGGGTGAATGCCATTTTTCTTGGCGGGATTTTTAAAGAAAAACGATAGCGGAGGTTGATTTAATATTTTTAAGACAGGGTTGCGCTGAAGCAAAAGACAGAAAGCAAGAATTAACAGGCAAAGAAGTAGCGAAGAAGATCGCGAAAAAGACTGAGCGGGCCAGCGCTGGGGAAGGAGGCGAAACAGTACTGAACAATGCCGTGAATTATAGCTAGTCAAGAGCTAGAGAAAGGAGGTGAAATAATATACCGAACAATGCCGTGAACCAAAGCTGACGAGGGCTATAGAAAGGAGGCGAAAGTACCCGACAAATTGATTCAGAAGACTGCCGAACTCTCCATGGCCAAGTTCAAAATTCGCGCGAACGTGATGCTGTGCAGCCGTGCAAGAAAATTCAAAAGTCACCTGATTTGGTCAGGTGATGAACAAGAGAAATCAAACGTACCCGAGTGTTTTAGAGAAATTGCAAAACAGTAAACGTAGCGGAGAGAAGTGGTTGATTCGTTGATCTATCGAAAATATAACTTCAGTTTAGTCTTCACAACTTTTGCTGCAAGTTTCTGCCCGGAAGATTTACACTGGCCGAACTGAATTGCCAACTTGCGGTAAGTGACTTTTGTTGTTGCGTTTGCTATGAAAACTAACAAGTTTCCTCGGCGCTATAAGCTTATTTTCAATTGGAATCCATTAAAAGTCTTCCTTATTTGAAGCCATGCTGTAAGAGATTTTAAAAATTGCATCGTTTTAATTTCGCTCGTCTCTAAACAATAACACGTGGGTCGCTTTGGAGGTTGGAGGTCGTCAATTTAAGCTTATAACCTCACATCTAAAAATAAGCTTAACCAAAATCGTACTTGTAAACACGGCCGGGCGAATTTTGAAGTTTTCTCTGATTTAGTTAGCACTGCCGCTTCGTAGACTGCTAAAATTTGTTCTTCTGTTGTTGAAAACTGAACCAAGAAAGGTCTACAAACCATTTTAAGCCGAAGCGAACAGGATTTGCTAAATTTACTTTTGTTCCTATGTGAATATTTGCATATTGTGATTACAAAGTATGGAGATTTCCTCGTTTTGTTAGTTCAATTTATTCGGTTTGGCGAAATGCTTTTGTGAATTCCGAGGTTAAATTGGTTGAAGACTGGTAAAGCTACTGCCAATAAAATGACTGCAAAGCTAAATTAAGCCGTCGGCAAAAATACAGACTCTCAGTAATATTCAAATTTAAGTGTGAATAATTTTTAAACTTTAACACCGCAAGCTTAAACGAATTTTCTTTATCCTCTCTTTTATTCGGTCACCGTTCATTGAAAAGGGATTTGCTGTTGATACTCGAGCTCAGATGTAGTGATATGCATCTTGTGTTTATAATGTAGATTTCCTCGTTTTATTTTGTTGTCTGTCCAATTAGTTCGGTTTGGTGAAATGCTTATATAGTCCAAAATGTCGAGTAGACGATTATGCATGGCAATCCTGTCTGCAAATAAAGCTCTGCTTTGATTTTGATTGGCTATTTCATGTTATTTGTGCCATTGCTTTTGGTTGGGGGTACATGGACCCTATTTTCTTAATAAGAGGTTATTCCCCAATGCGGTATTTACACTTAATATGGAAATGTTCCAAAAAAGTGAGATAGTACTAATTAACTCGGTAAATTGAACAGTGTAATAGAAGTTCTTGCCCTGACCATTTCTCAGTAATAAGAATAACTTTTACATACATATATACACAATTTAGTTGGAGAGAGCGCTCTCCTATCTCCACTTTCTCTCTCTTTGCTCTCTTCTTCACACTAATTCTTTATTTACTAACTTATTAAATGAATGTCACTGACTGTTTTCTTTGTTGTGCATGCATACTTTTTTGCTGGTCGAAGAAAGTTTCAGTTTCTTCCTGGCTGTACAGTTTCCTTTCTCCTGTCCTGTACCAATTTGTTTGTGATATAACTTCGTGAATTCTCTATTCTCCTTAAATTTTATCTCATCAGGTTGATAGAATGCACTCTCAGAGTGTTCCATCATTGTCTTCAGTCGCTACAATTTTCCGGAAAAAAGCAATAGTTTTCTTAATTTCCTTTTACTTTGTGTTAGGACTTCTTAGCATGCCTGTAATTGGCCCATGGGCATTACAGGAGAATAATTTTCAAGTAAAGAATTACATTCGTTTTAGTGTTGAGTATTTTAAATTGTTATGAATTAGGCATTTCTTTTTATTTTTTATATTTTTTATTTTAGTCGCACGCAATGTTTTATGGTTTTACCAAGGTATACCATGTAAATGTAAATAATGCACTGGAATTGGCCAATCAGAGTGTGCATTATATCGGCTTTAAACACAAACCACATATTACAAATGACTCATATGTAAATGATATTTTTATTACAGAGAACTAGACAGGGCAAGAACTTCTCCTTCTTTTGTGAATTTATATATTAATTCCTCTCAGTGCTGTCAAAATGTCTCAGGAACCTTCATTTCTGATAATCTGTTATTTTCCACCATACCTACAGCACAGAAGCTCACCAAATCCTAACTGATAACTAACATGTGTGTATCTCTAGCCTTTGCTGTGTGGTACATGTATATTCTGTTATCCTGCCTTAACTGCTAGGAAAAATTTTGGCAGAGCTGTTGCAACAGTTTCACTTAAATTGATTTCCAGTGACAGCGCTTCATGTAGCAGTGTTATTGAGTATGAACTTTATGGAGGATTTTAAATTTTTATTTTTTATGATTACAGACGACAATAAAATATACATGTGTATACATAACCTGATGTTGGTGTTGGTTACAAACCGTAGTTCATAATAGTCATCCTATTACAGGTAAGGGGGAAGAGTTCAGAGAGTTTAGAACATTTCTTCCCCCAGCACACCTTCTGTCTATAGGTGCAATAATTGAGAGGTTATATACATGTACGAAGAGTAATGTAAAGTTACTGTATAAACTTAGCATTAAAATCTGACATTTGAACACCTCCTTTGCTAAAATTAGTCATAATTTAATTGTTATCACTCCCTGTGAATTCATAGAGATTCCAGAGGCAAATTATAACCTAATGTGGAAGTCCTGTCTTCAAGTGAGGGAAAATGACACAAAAGAGTTACAATGAAAGTAAAGAGAATTGTGAATGTTGATATGGTGTACATTAACATCATGTAAAGGTATTTGGTGAGTGCCAAAGGCATAACATTTCATGTATTGCTTTTTCAGGACAAATTATATAACAGTGACATTTTAAAAGGTGTGATCAGAAAAATAATGAGTACATTATCCAGGCAGCATCAGTTTATGGACAGCATATGCAGACAGTAAGAGGAACTGTAAGCACTACCATGTAAGTTAGTTTTATGCTTATGACTTCTTGTTCTTGAATTTTGTGTCATTTCATCACAAGAATAGGTAACGAAAGATGCAATAGTTGTTGCAATATATTTTTGAAGGAAAACTTAGAAGTCTGCCTATGCTGGATAACAGCCATGTGTAAACTGAATGTGAAGCAAACAATATGTTAAATATGGGGCAACCCTAAAACCCAGAAACCGGAATCCGGAATCTGGAACCAAAAACCGGAATCCAGAAACTGGAAACCGGAATCCGCAAATCAAAGAAAATAAGTTCTTCAAATACGCGAAAATTGTTTTGCTTAGCTTTTTGACTGTAAAAAGTAAGCTGCCAAGTAAAAAGGACCTCAAACTTAACCTTTTTTGAAACGAAAATTCCCCGTCTGTTGAAATTGGGCAACCGTTATTTTTAGTGAGGGCTATGATTATGAGAATCTCAGTAAAGTGCGTCTTAATTTTATTCCAAGCACCTCGAGAGTGTCTAAAATAAGCTTGCTGGTAATTGCCATTTTGTTTAATAAGTGATCTTCAATTTACCGGAAGTATAAATTTATCCTTTATGTCTAGTACATACTGAACAAGATAGAAAATGTCATAGAGAACAGGATATCCATCAGTGGCAGCCCCCTGTACATTGATGGTCACGCCCCCCAATTTCGAAGTCCAAGGGCTAACCCATCTGATCTAAATATGAAATTTGATTTTTCCAACAGATACGAGACCAATTCCAGCTTAACACAATTTCCACACTGATACTGTGACAAATCAGCATTTCATATTCTTAGCAGCCATCATATTAAAACAATTTGTAGAAATGTTGCACACTTACTTCCGTCTGCTTCTCACTTGCTGACAGATCAGACCACATGCTGTTCAAAGATGCTAAAAGACTGCCAGAAACTCACTGCAATATCCTATAATAGCTTGTTGTTAATGTGCTGCTCACCAGTCTTCTCAGAGCAATTTGATCTAGACAAGAACCGGGCTCTCACCAGGGCCAGCTTGAACAAAAGATGGGTAACTTAGCCTATGAGCAGGCTCTCGTGTTTGGGCTGGGGGTGTGAGTGGCAAAGCCGCATGAAGGCTCTTGGTGACATGCCAATGCAGAAAAACACTAGACACCTATTTAGCCTGCTCAGACAATAGAGACAGATACTACCAAAAAATCAGTAACCCTGACTGGATAGTGATGTACCCAATGAATAGCTTTATGCAGCTTTTGAACAACAGGGCCAGATATATAGCTAAGGGTTGTTCAGAACTAGTCAATAATTTTTTAGCAATTACAGTCTGTGGCTGAAGTAAAGCCAAGAAAATAAATAACAACAAAATGATTTTTGCTCATATTTATTTATTAGACATTGCTGAAGTGAATTATTTCTATCATCATTCATAATATCTGGATTCCAGATTCTGGATTCTGGATTTCGGTTTCCAAATTCAGTGTTTTAGGGTTGCCCCAGATGATGTATGTGCATATGTTAATCTTGAATAATCTGAAATTTTAGAGAGTTTAAAAATATCATATCATATCTGTGATGGTTCTGAGGTGGAGGGCTGTTACATGTACATGTAAATGTCTCATGCACGATTTTTCACTTGTTATGATTCAGGTGCAAATAGTTTCTGTATCTGTTGATGTGCAACAATCTACACCAATATTTCAACCTAATAATGTACAGTGTATATTAATTACCCAAATTATGCTGTTTGTTTTTAGTTGGCCAGTGCTACATAGTAATGTGATGTTGAAGTGCACAAATTTACAAACATGCCCAGTGTCAACTTGTCAAATACATGTATATGAACTGGCCAGACAGTGTAGATTACAAAATTCTCTGTAAGGTAAGATGTTTCTTAAGCATTATTTTGTAATTAATGATTTCTCAGACATTGTTTTCTTCAAGAAAAGATTCATACCCCACATGGAGGTTTTTTCTCTATTAGAGCTCTTGATTCCTGATACTTTAATTTGGAATTTCTAAAGACTGGCCGTGAATGGGTGTTGGGTGTGAATATCTTCTGGAACTGCACATTCATTCATTGAGTAAGCAAGAACATCAGTATTTATCGTGACAAACTCAGATTTTCTTCTGGAAGCTGAACTCATATACAGTTGTACAGTTATATGTACAACCAAACAGCCTGGATGACCCTGTGATTGGGACGGTGCACATTGTTGTAACCCTCAATGTTCCAGTTGCTTGTTTGAAGCAAATTGCATTTGCTCTTGAAAGCAAGTGGCGAAGTTCATAACAGTTATGTAAGTTTGCTTTGTATCTCAGGGCAGAGCCTGCCACAGTGAAAGTTGGAGTACCAACCCCTAGCATTTGATTCACTACTAACACTCAGTAAACAGCTAACAATGAAGTACACTGTATATCAAAGAAAGGAATTACATGCCTGTTCCTGTCAGTCAATATATGAACAGGTTACAGATGGGGAGCCTGTATTAAAACATCAAAGATTTTCAAAGCAACCATGGCCTGGTGAGATATTTCTGAGGTAATATAAATTTAAGGTCCTTATGATTGCTTATAGGCATTGATTTTTATTGTAAACAATATCTTACTGAGTGTATTTTTCTTGTGTGCTAATTGTTGGAGAACACAGAGGTCACTGTTATGACAGAGATATTAATTTGTGAAAAGTTCTATAAACAAATGCATCTGGGAACAAATTAATTTATCATGGATGCAGCTTCTGAGAGATCCCCAATATTAATGGAACATACACTGTTCATACAGTACATGTAAAAGAGTTCAGTAATTCATTACTTACGATTGTAATGCTTTGTTTGGTTTCTCTGTATTTACAGACAACTTGATGGGATTATAAATTCTGCACCAAGTTCATTGAATAAACTGACTTGGAGGTTCCGTTCTGCAACCCATCCTGTTTGTAGTAATATCCTAGCTGCAACATTGTGACAGATACACTGCATTACATTATTAAGAAACACATATTAACTAATTATTTTTAAGTGCCTGTTAATTTAATCAGTTTTTCTTAGAGATAATTTACTCATGGTTTATTTAAATAATTGGTTTTTTGGCTTTAAAATGATATTTATTGAGCTTTTAAATCAATTTTGTGATATTCTGCATTGGACATGGCATAAATTGATATTTTGCCAACACGAAATGGAGAACTGGTCTTAAGCAAAGTTGCAGGATTAGCATTTTTGTAGAAAGAAAGGGTTGAGAAATTTGTGACATTCTACAGACAGCCTTGCCATTCGCAATGTCCGATAAGGTTAATTTGTTCCATTCTGTTGTAGAAATAGTGTTCTCTAATTTATAAATTATTTCAATCTGTTGTTTAAACGATTGCCTTATAACCCCTCTCCTGGCTTTGGTGCATGTAGGATATTGATGTATTTTTTATCCATTTTGCTGTAAATTATCTTAATTGATGTGTCAATCAAAACATATCTTGGATATGCTGGGCTCTTCTGACAAATGTACCCATGCCTCATAACCTTTGAGTGCATTTGGTTGTGTAGTGCAGACAAAATACATGTACATAATATAACTTCCTCTTAGCTCACTGATAATTCTTGGTATAATTTAATCATAGTAAAATTAATTAATGGAATCCAATAACAGCTCTTGTAGTCCACAATGCCAGTCGAAAAAAAGAACAAATCACATTGAAATTGAATAATAAAATTATTATTAGAAGCCTATGCAAGTATTCATGATCAGCAAAAAAAAAAATATCGTAATTACCATTCATGCGAGGGTGATTTTGCTCATTGCAAACCCGTCCAGCAGGAGGAGACTCCATACAATAGTGAAGATGGCTAAATGTATCTTTGGGGACAAGTTAGAAAACAAAACTTTCCAACTTTTCACATATGTATACTGTTTTGGTACTTTTGTGAGATTTCATTTGGTAGAGATTCAGGGACTGAGTATATTGTAACCACTGCATTTCAATCAGTCCCCACAACAAAAAAATGTGTAAACTTCTTTTGTGTGGGAGTCCCCATGTTAGCTAAGGAAGAATATAATGATTAATAACAATGCCTTGTCTTTCTGAATAAGGTAGGAAAGAACAAGAAATGCCACCAAAAAGCACAGAAGACCGTTCTGTTATGTGATCAAGATTTTTGGTGGCTTCCAAGAAATCCTTGAAATCATGGCTCTATATTTCATAATCACACCATCTTACACCTCGATCTGCTGATGTAATACTAGTTCCGGCTGAAACTATTAAATCATTCGCAATTTACCTCATACAAGTTGGATTATTTTCATTAGTAACAACATTCCGAAAAATAACTGAGGAGCTCCGCTTTTAGGCTGGCCTAAATCTATATATTAAATACACCACCAGGTCCTTACATAAATACATGCGGGGTTTTACTGTAACACAAATCTGGAGGGATGATCAACAGCCTCGGTCATCACTGATCATCACTTTCTTGACTAGTGAAACATAAATTGCATCTAGCATGCATGGTTGTTACTGCCTATTGTTCAATACTTGTAAATTCACTGATATCTATGTGAAGTAAGGCCAATACAGCATTATTAAGCATTTCAGTGTTCTGCAAACAGAATAGAAGAAGGGGTGAATTATTTATATATGAATTTCTCTATGTTCACTAAAAACATCTCCATGAACTATTGCCTTCCGCGATGGACTTCAACTCATGGAACATTAATTGTGTGGAGTTTGTGTTTCGGATTATTAGCGACACTGATCGTTGTTGAAAATCTCCTTACCATCTGGATATTTCGTAAAAAGAGACTTCTTTTGATCAGTTTGGCTGTTACTGACTTACTGGTATTTTGGGCTGCTGACTGTTCCTCTGTAGATGGCTATTAATACAATATCGCACTTGGGTCTTGAGTATCGTCTGGTGACATCGGTGTCCGAATAGGCAATTTGGATGATGGCGTCATTTGATTACAACTACCAGAATCCTTCACTTTTTCTGTGTCTTGTGCTGATTAGGGCAACTGTTATTTAAACCCCACTGGGAGTTCAAAATTTAAATAGTAAAGAAAAAACGAAAGGAATTCTGGTAGTTCTAGTCAAACGACGACAACGTGCAAATCTGCTATTGACTGACATTTTTACTAGTATTGCCTCCATCTTCACGCTAGCCGCTATTTCCTTGGAGAGAATGTACGCCATAGGCTGGCCTTTTCGACGCAGAACTTTAAACGTTCGTCGTTACATATTTGCTATTGCAATACCATGGGTCCTGACAGCAATATTCACTTCTATAAGTTTACTGTTTTATCTACCTATCACAACAATAGAGAACTTCCTGTATCCTCTCATCTTGATTCTTTGCACGCCTCCATTAGTGATGTGCATAGCGTATGGTGTCATATGGCGAAAACAGAAAACAATGATAAGTAACCGGAATCAGGTGTTAAGGGAGACATGATTGGCAAAAACACTGCTTATTATTACTGCAGCCTCTCTTTTTACCAAGTTGCCATTTCAAATTTGGAACCTGCTGGCAAATCGCGGTGTCCTTGGAGGTTTTCCTCACATAAATATGACTATTCATATCATTAAGTTTTTACAATTCAGCAACTCGCTTGTAAACGTAATAATTTATCCATTCAGAATATCAGAGTTTAAGAACGCCTTTCTTCAGATGATTCGTTCTTTGGCTAGTCCTCGTGATAGAAGAAATGAAGTTGTGCCGATGCAACATGGGAGACTGGGTCAGCTGCATCATTGCCAAGAATTACAAATTGCCAATCATTAGCAAATCAGTTAGAAAGTAAAATTCCTGTCACTTTCGACTTTGAAAACATTAACAGACAAGGCAACACAAGTGCCAACTAAATTTACCACACCCCAAAATTAAGACTTCATTGTTTTTTCTAGTTCAGTCAGTGGGTGCTAAGTATACTGTTACTGTGCAAAGGTTTTACTCATCGGCATAAAAAGAAATATAAAGAGAGAGAGAGAGAGAGAGAGATCGTTTCCCAAAATTTCTGTTCCCTATCACGTTTTGATCTGTAAGTATCAAAATACTTACAGTAAAAATGAAAGGTAAGTTGATGAAGTGAATCTTACTCTGTTGTTGGCGTGTATACTGGGTATGGCGTATACTACGGATATGGCCAGAGTTGATTAACAAATTTACTCAAACCCGCTATATACGCTTAAACCGGTATATACGCCAACAACAGAGAAAGATCATTGCAACAACTCATTAGCATGCAGTAGGCACATTTCACTCTGTACATGGCGTGTTTACCGGGTTTAGCGTATAAAGCGTATATGAGATGAATTAATTAACATCAACTACTACTACTACTACTACTACTACTACTACTAATAATAATAATAATAATAATTAATTTTATTTAGTAGTAGTAGTAGTAGTAGTAGTAGTAGTAGTAGTAGTAGTAGTAGTAGTAGTAGTAGTAGTAGTAGTAGTAGTAGTAGTAGTAGTAGTAGTAGTAGTAGTAGTAGTAGTAGTAGTAGTAGTAGTAGTAGTAGTAGTAGTAGTAGTAGTAGTAGTAGTAGTAGTAGTAGTAGTAGTAGTAGTAGTAGTAGTAGTAGTAGTAGTAGTAGTAGTAGTAGTAGTAGTAGTAGTAGTAGTAGTAGTAGTAGTAGTAGTAGTAGTAGTAGTAGTAGTAGTAGTAGTAGTAGTAGTAGTAGTAGTAGTAGTAGTAGTAGTAGTAGTAGTAGTAGTAGTAGTAGTAGTAGTAGTAGTAGTAGTAGTAGTAGTAGTAGTAGTAGTAGTAGTAGTAGTAGTAGTAGTAGTAGTAGTAGTAGTAGTAGTAGTAGTAGTAGTAGTAGTAGTAGTAGTAGTAGTAGTAGTAGTAGTAGTAGTAGTAGTAGTAGTAGTAGTAGTAGTAGTAGTAGTAGTAGTAGTAGTAGTAGTAGTAGTAGTAGTAGTAGTAGTAGTAGTAGTAGTAGTAGTAGTAGTAGTAGTAGTAGTAGTAGTAGTAGTAGTAGTAGTAGTAGTAGTAGTAGTAGTAGTAGTAGTAGTAGTAGTAGTAGTAGTAGTAGTAGTAGTAGTAGTAGTAGTAGTAGTAGTAGTAGTAGTAGTAGTAGTAGTAGTAGTAGTAGTAGTAGTAGTAGTAGTAGTAGTAGTAGTAGTAGTAGTAGTAGTAGTAGTAGTAGTAGTAGTAGTAGTAGTAGTAGTAGTAGTAGTAGTAGTAGTAGTAGTAGTAGTAGTAGTAGTAGTAGTAGTAGTAGTAGTAGTAGTAGTAGTAGTAGTAGTAGTAGTAGTAGTAGTAGTAGTAGTAGTAGTAGTAGTAGTAGTAGTAGTAGTAGTAGTAGTAGTAGTAGTAGTAGTAGTAGTAGTAGTAGTAGTAGTAGTAGTAGTAGTAGTAGTAGTAGTAGTAGTAGTAGTAGTAGTAGTTGATGTTAATTAATTCATCTCATATACGCTTTATACGCTAAACCCGGTAAACACGCCATGTACAGAGTGAAATGTGCCTACTGCATGCTAATGAGTTGTTGCAATGATCTTTCTCTGTTGTTGGCGTATATACCGGTTTAAGCGTATATAGCGGGTTTGAGTAAATTTGTTAATCAACTCTGGCTATATCCGTAGTATACGCCATACCCAGTATACACGCCAACAACAGAGTAAGATTCACCTCATCAACTTATTATTGTTCATCACATCACATACGCATGAATACATTTGTTTAACTTGATCAGCTTTTTTCCGTTATTATTTTCAAAAGGAACTAACCACAAGAAATTTGTCAGAAATATCAAAGTTATTGATAGGTTACGTAACGCTTATGTAATCTTTTCTTCATCAAATGTATTAAAGCATTAACTTGTTTTGGAGATTTGTATTGTGGAGTGTTTAGGTGAAAGCCATTATTTGTTTTTGAGCTCAACGAAAGAATTTAGAGAAAAAGAATATTGCAAAGCTATTGGTGGTGATCAAATGGAGTTCTCAATCTTTCACCTGTGATTTGCTCTGCTATTCTCTCCGGCGGGTTTGAGAATGAAAATTTGTTCATGTTTGTGACGGAACAGTATTTAAGGGTAGTCAGAACTTCAAACGGCTCAGTTCATGCTCATGTTCATGTGGCAAGATGAGCAAACCTTGCTCTCAGTTAAATAGCAAGGCAATAAGAGATAAGGCGGAGTGCGAGATAGTTGCGAGGGTTGAAAAGCTGTGTTCGGTTGTTGCTTTTAAGTGCGTTTGGCGGGTTAGCGACGCCGAAATAGAAAGAGCATGGAACTGGATATGCGAGAAACGCGACGAATGCGATTTAACCTTGTCAAAATTGGCGGAAATTTGCTTCTTTTTTTCGGCGA
This sequence comes from Orbicella faveolata, assembly GCF_042242905.1. Classification (NCBI taxonomy): domain Eukaryota; kingdom Metazoa; phylum Cnidaria; class Anthozoa; order Scleractinia; family Merulinidae; genus Orbicella; species Orbicella faveolata. The sequence continues at coordinate 1,197,242 of NW_028301576.1, read as the reverse complement.
TAAGTACGTCAACATTGGACAGCAAGAAGCGAAAAAGGCCACAATTGCAGGAGACCAGAGAGAGTGACGAATCGAATGACGAATCGCCCGTCAATGCGTCCCAGCTTTCATCGCCGGGAAAGCAAACATTCCCAGCCATATCTTACTGGGTGGCTTGCCAAACAAACAACGGCTCGGTCATTAATGCACTTAGAATCCAAAGAGCTGTCGCAAGTTGCGGTTTGGAATATTATGCATCAAGGGCGTCACGAAAGAAAAACTGCTGTCATAACCTGAATCAGCTGTGTCAAGTGTTTAAGGACCACAAAAACCTCTGCTTAATGCAACTAGTGGAGTCATCGTACCAGCATTGCCTCGGGTGAGTAGATTAATTTGACCAATTTATATTCTTTGAATTTCTGTTAAATTGCACGCTAATGAAAGTAAATATATAATAAACAAACATAAATAGTCAGAAAGGTAAAAAATGCTATTCATCATTGAAAAATCAAAGTAATCATGCTTCATTGCCCGGTGAAAAGAGACTGTTATTCGATTATCGATAATTGATCAATTTTTATCTTCTCATTTTCAAAACATCGCGAGTTTGATTTCAGCAGTTCACTTTCACAAAGTAATACCAGGGAGATATTGCATTGCCTTACGTAAGCAAAACCTTTTGTTTTGATTGGCAGGGCTCTGCAAGAGGAGCTTCATGGTGACTTCCACGAAGAATCCCAAGAGTCAGCGCCGACGGAAAATGTCGTTCGCCTTCGTGTCGTTCTTGAGAGTTTTCAAACGATGATGGCAGCATCCGTTTCGGAATTACGCCGAGCTGGTCTCGTGTTAGACACCTTTGGATTTGATAACAACCTGCAAAGTACATCGCAGACAGCACTACCAGATCCGCCGCACAAACCCCTATCCTGTCCAGTAACAGTCCTGTGCAACGATATACAAATTGTGATGAAAAAGCTGCAGTATGCTGTGTATCGCGGCGAGGTGTACAAACTGGCGGCCAAATCGCAGTTCACGTTCCAGTATCTGTGTACCATGAAAACGTTCCTCCACAGCCTAATGGGAAACGAAGCGTTCAAAGACCGTCTGGTCCAGCATATTCAACGTGTTCTGCCCATACTAAGCGAGCCAGAAAGCTCTTTCATACGCCAAATTAAGATTGACAGAGACCTGATCGAAGTACAAGACGGGTGGTTTTGGAGCTTTTCCTCTGGGTCGTTCGTCCAAGGGATTATCTCAGAATCTCAGGTGAGAAGAATACACTGGACTGTTTTAACATTTAAATAAGAAGATACAATCAAATTTTCAAACCCAATCTTTACGATCTGTAGCACTGTCTGATGTGCTTTTGTTTTGGCTCTTTTCAACAGAAGGGTCTCACAACTCCACGCGCGTTTGTGGACTACGACCGACTCAAGGACCCGGAGCCAAGATATTTTGAGGCAATCCTAAGGAACAGCCTAACAGAAGATGAAATTCGGCAGTTTTGTGCAGATTTCCTGGCGTTGTTCCGTCCCAAAGAACACAAACAGCCTGTGCTGTGTGCTATTGGCTCAGCTGACAGCGGAAAGACCAGCCTCTTCTCACCTGTTTTTCAGATCATTCCCCTAAGCCGAATTGCTCGCGTCACGAAGCAAAAGAGTTTCAACAAGGCTATGATCGACAACCTGACAGAGGTTATCTTCCTAGACGAGGCATATGCCACCCTGCTCGACATAGATGACTGGAAAATCATATGTCAAGGGGGCTTCACGTCGCACGACGCGAAGTGGAAAAAGACTCAAGGTTTCCATTGCACTGCGACCATGTACATAACTTGCCAGGTGGAAATGGATTTTGGTGCAGCTTACAATCAAGCTATGGACAAACGCCTGCGCAAGTACCACTTCAAGAGTCTTCCTCGTGTCGAACCTGAAGCAAACAAGTGGCTGAGGAAACATGCTATGGATTGCATTGTGTGGGCGCACAATATCGTAGGAGACAGCCCGAACAGTCAGGCCAGTACAATGCCCACTGTGCACGAAAGTGGTATGCCTGAGGAGGAGTTGCGCAACATTTTGAGCGTTTCTTTAATAGACGAAGAAGTCGACGAAACCGCCCAGGGCGATTGTAGACGAGAACAGAGTTGCGGCCTTCTGACAGAACCGCAATCCCGAGAAGAAAGCTCTGAAGAGGACGCCATTGAAGATGTCGGCGATTCCGATGAAGACGAGACCCTGACGACCTTGAAAGCTAGGCTGGCACAATGCTCACCTGGCTCTCTACGTCACCGCCAACTGAGCCACATGTTAGAAAGTCATCTCGCTGAAAAGGAAAGGCTGAAAAGGGTTGAAGAAAGGTGCTATAAGAAGAGGCAACACTTCTTACAAACGAGGGGAGTGTCGGTGGAGCCCGTGTCGTTGCTCCCGCACGACCATAACGAGCCGCTGCCCACACCGATTCGAAGGGACCTCGCTGCCTTTCAAGAAGATCAGGAACAGGAAAGGATCAGAACAGCATTTGGGAAGCCGTGGCTTTTAGCTATGGAGAAGGAAATGGCTGAGCAAAGCGAAAGAATGGAAGATCCAAGAGACGAAGAAGAACGAAGAGTGATGCAAAGTCTCCTGGAAATCAATTGCGAAAAACTGCGCTGTTATCACGAGCGTCATGGAACGCTGAAACTACCGGCTGCCCTGGCAGAACGCAAGAGGCTCTGCCTTAGCAACGAGCTGGTAGACCGTTCTTGCGTGAATTTCATACGAGACCTGTTCTCTCCGCTGCCAGTGAGAGTCTTCCCACCCAGCCAGCGTCCAGCAAATCTGCCTGCCAGAAGCAGGAGCTCAGACGAAGACGACGAAGAATGTTGGTCGGCGGCACCAAAGACACCAATGTACATTCCGAATGACGACGTGGAAGCTATCTGTCCACCGTCCCCAGGCATTGCTCGAGCTCACAACCCTGTAGCAGCTACGTCAGTGAAGAGGCCGCACTTTCAAAGCCAGGCGCATCCATCCAAGAAGCAAATGACCCTGACTCGTTTTATGCAGACTAGTACGCAACCGTAGATTGGTAGTTTCATGGGCTTGTAATAAGACAGCTTGCGTGCGACTTATTCTTTCTATGTTCATATTTGCACATGTATTAGTGTGTGCATTGTTAAGGAATACCACGTTGCGCTTATGCTACGTTTGACTATTTTGCACACGATGTGAATTAAAGGAAAAATATTATGGCTATTAGTTACATTAAGAGATTATAGTTCTTGAAAGCACTGTGAACTAGACAGTCGTTATGCTACAGTGATATTGACAGTGGCGATAGGCCAGTTCCAAAAGAATATAACATGTTTGTTGAGTTTGCTGTCATCTGGAGACAGGAAGATGCATTTACAATAAAGCAATTGATTTTTGTCTGTTTTGTGTACAACAAACTCTGCTTACACCCATCAGCTTTGCATTGAAAGTCAGTGTCCACACTTTTCCAGTCTCTTTATCAAACTAGCGACATTTTCATTCCGGCCCTTTTCTTTAGAGAGTCCGCCGTTCTTCCGTCTTGAAATGCGAAATCGGAATCTCTCAAAATAGCTGTCCACTGTCCAAACCCGTGCTTAGTTATCCCTTCCTTCAGAAAATCATCCTCTTCTTTCGTGAATTTTAAAACATGACGAGTTTTCCTCTGAAGGTGCAAGTTTCTCTTAGGCAGGGTATCCTTTATGGGGGTCGAGCTGTTTTTATTCTGAGCTGTCTCAACTGAAGGCCCGGAGCTGGACGTTGAACCGCCAAGTCTTGCGTGTACGTCATCGTCTACCTCGGAACCCTTGGTACCTTGAAGTTTTTGAAGACACTCGTGACCCTTCAGGGCAACTTCTCGCGATCGTTGCTTTTGATAGTGAACTTTAGCAACCGCAGAACTGTGTTTCTGGTCCTCAGACAAAAACCTTTGCTCTTCGCTAGTGAGCTGATTGAGGCTTTGCGTTTCGACGATTTGGCGATAACGTGTGGGATGAATGTATTTTCCAATTGCATCAAAAACCAGTTTGCTCATAGTTTCGCCCAGTTTGCCATGCTGACCTCCATTTCTGGTGACGAGAACGAAATCACACTGGGGCTTAAGCAACGGTCTAACGTTCGAGATGTAGCCGTTAAGAACGTGCATGTTTGCGTCGGTCAGAATCAAAGAATCGAAGCCATATTTTCCAGCCGTCTTGAACGTTTTCTGATCGATAAATCCACCGTTTTCCTTAGCTGTGGCAATCATGTCCACCGTCAAATATTGGTACGTCATGGGCCGCGATCCCTTCACCTTGATGAACAGATACATGGCTACAAATTTTGTGGCAAATGTTAGGTCTGAGGGGTTCACTTGGGCTGGACTGGTTTTGCACATTTTCACGGTATTTTCGTAACGCGGCAGATGAAATTTCACCACCTCCAATAACTCCTCCATTGTTGCCCAGTGCCCTCTTGCTTCCAGAGTCTCGATGTCTAAATCTCGTGTCCACTGCAATCTCATCATCTTTGCAACTGTTTTTCGGGCTCTTTTGAGGTACAACTCTGTCGTAGAGAACTTTCTTAGAACTGCTTCTGATGCGCCATGAAGTTTTCTGAAGTCGATCAATTCAGAAATAGCATCTATGTAGCCCAAACGCCCACCATGACCGAGCTTACATTCATCTTGTAAGTAGTCGATAAATTTAAACAACAAATTTGGAGAACACAAACTAAAGTCGACCACTTCAAACATTAACTCCTCTTCATCTTCACAGCAAAATCTAAGAAACTTGAAGCACCTTGTCACTATCTGTTGAGCGGCACGATCTTTCTTACAACCGCCAGCACTTCCTGTCAACCATTTCGTGAATACTTCGCCAATGTTACATGATAATGGAAATGAAGAAAGTAACTTCACGTTGTGCTTTGTGGTCTCGCTTGTCTCATCTTCATTTCTTCCAATCGTCAGCGACTTTGTTACTTGTTTAGAATCGGGCCTTTCGTCAAAATAAAAGAACCAACTGTGTTTAGTGCTAACGTGTTTTCTACAGCCTCTCTGACTTTGAAATCCATCATGTTCACACTCTTGTATCGGGCAATGGTAAAAGCTGTCTGCTTCATCCTTTTCCAAGTGAAGCCGCTTTGGTTTGGGTGATGCTCCTTGGACATCTGACCAATTGACTTTGCACTTCTTGCTCATTTTTTCCCTTAAACAACATGTGGCTAGCACAATCGCCTTTAAATCTTAGCCGAAACAAAAGGACGTTTCAACTTGCCAAAACATGCCCTTGCTTGCCCACACTCATTACTATTGTGTAAAATTCATGACAGTGAGATACAACCCAAACTTGCCCAGGCAGGTCTGTACACGCCTATTCAGTGACACAATACATAGTTAATGGATCGATAAATCGGAACAATAAAGTCCAAAACTTGTTCCTAATGACCAATTTCGGAACAATATATTCCATTCACAGATAGCAAAATCGGAATAACACAGTCTTTCTTTATTAATTTCGGAACAATGTGTTCCACGCACAAATAGGAACTCGGAACAAAACAGACCTAATTTATCAAGTTAGGAACAATGTGTTCCATGCACAAATAGGAACTCGGAACAATACAGACCCAATTTATCAAGTTAGGAACAATGTGTTTCATGCACAAATAGGAACTCGGAGCAAAACAGACCCAATTTATCAAGTTAGGAACAATGTGTTTCATGCACAAATAGGAACTCGGAACAAAACAGACCCAATTTATCAAGTTAGGAACAATGTGTTCCATGCACAAATAGGAACTCGGAACAAAACAGACCCAATTTATCAAGTTAGGAACAATGTGTTTCATGCACAAATAGGAACTCGGAACAAAACAGTCCTAATTTATCAAGTTAGGAACAATGTGTTCCATGCACAAATAGGAACTCGGAACAAAACAGTCCTAATTTATCAAGTTAGGAACAATGTGTTCCATGCACAAATAGGAACTCGGAACAAAACAGACCCAATTTATCAAGTTAGGAACAATGTGTTCCATGTACAAAAAGGAACTCGGAACAAAACAGTCCTAAATCACTCATTTGGGAACAATTTGTTCCACTTGCAGTTGACAACTCGGAACAAAATGTTCTTGTCTTACCTTACAGTGAACGCTATGTTCCTACTCTGTAAAAAGCTGGTCCTCTTAAGGTTAATAGGAACACAAAAATGAGGAACACTCGATCCCAGAGGAACGTTCCTTTACAAATATCGGAACAGCCGAAAAAACTTAAAATTTGTGAAAAATAAACCAACAAGTTCAGCTTTAAAGCTAAAAAAGCATCTATTAAACGTTTAGGTAAAATAGAACCAAGCTTCAAAATCTAGAGCACTTTGATGTTCTCGAAGGCAGTAAAATAAACCCTGTAAAAATTTTGGGAAATGTAGAGGAGAGAGAGAGAGAGAGAGAGAGAGAGAGAGAGAGAGAGAGAGAGAGAGAGAGAGAGAGAGAGACAGGGCACTAATTCTTATAAAGAAATATTTTATTACCTTATATGTTCTTAACAGTTTCTTAAACTGCCATTGCATTTTTTTTTCCAGTAACTGAACAGGTAATACATCTTAGAACCATTTTTAAGAAAAAATAAAATTCGCGATTGCATAAGGCATCTTGGTCAAGCCTCATTATCTAGTAGGTTCGATTTCCGCTGCTCTTTCGAGTCCAGTCTCGTTTACCGAATGGCTGGTAAAAGTCGAGCCCAAGTTTCTACAAGTGCAAATCTTGACTTCAAAGTTAATATAATGTGAAACGCAATCGTGTTTTGCCAGGAAAAGTAATGTCATCCAAGATTGCTACCTCAAAACCTTAAAGTACAGGATAAATGCAATGCATTAACGGGTCGAGTCCGAATCTAGCGGGGGAGATTCGTTTTAACTCCTGCTGACCATTCGAGGTATCGATGGAGGCTTGAGCAATTCTGGCTGATCCCAAGAATGCTCAAATTTCCTCCCACCCTTCCCTCCCTCACACCTTCCCTGCCTCCCTTGGCTCCTCCCTCATATGCACGAGCATGCATGCGTGCGTGCGTGCGTGTGTGCGCGCGTGCGTTCCGTCGTCCAGCCGTACCTCCGTACACTCTCTTCTTCCTTTCATTTTTACCCTCCTTCTTTTTGTCCCTTCCTCTCTCTTCACCTGTTTATACTTGCACGTAATGCAGTCACTCATTCATTGACTCAATCGTTCGCACAAAGTCATTCGGATTTTTGTTCTGTTTAATTCTAAAAATACAAACTAATGCACACTATTGATTCGTTTCAAACGTTATGTACAAATATATTTACATTTGAATAAAACTATGCCCACGACTATTTTAAAATTTCAATCTGTAACTCTGGGGTTCTTGACATCTAACTTTACATTCTCGATCTACATAATTATTATAAGGTACGGACCAGTTCTCACACAAACTGAAAGATTTTGTCCGCAAATTATGATACATGAAATAAATGTTAATCTTGTCGAAGTCGCGTTCACTTGTTCCATTTTCTTGCAATACAAAATGCCGAAAATAAGCGCTGGGCTTACTGTTGTCAAAAGGCTATCTTGGGTTAACTTTGTTCCTCTGGTCCAATAAATAACTCGTTAACCAGATAACAAGTTTCCATCATTTCTGACCCGGTGAGCTTCTCAAATTCAGGCCTGAAGAATATAAAATAATTACAATTAATAAGAAGGTATTTGATTTATTTAGCTCTTATTAACCGAGCAGGTCTGTATGGGAGAATCTTGACCGAGGTCGTGAGTACAGGCCGAACGCAGTGAAATCTGTACTCACGACCGACTAAGCTCGGCTAATAAGATGTTTATTATATGGCGAACAAGAAGAAGTTAACTCGTTTAATGTAACTGGTTTGTACTAGCTGACGTTTTGCTTGTGAACGGCGAAGAGCTGAACTTAAATCTGCCAAATTTTAATTTTTCTTGTCCTCCTTCCTTTTTTTTTTTCTCGTCAGGCTTTTTGTCACTTCCATTAGTACTTTGAGAAGAAAATAGTCAATACTTCTGTATTTTATTCTGCAACTTTTTTACCGCAAAATGTACACGGTCTAGATGCCGGTCTAGATGGGAAAATCTAGATCGCGGTCAATATCGATTTCAGCCAATGAAATTCGTGAATTCAGTAGCTCCCTGTTCTTGTGAGACACAGCCATATAATAACATTATCTATTGATCACTGTGATGGCTGATGCTACGTAAACAGGAGTTAACGCCCAAGTCGCTAGTTGAGGGAAGGTGCCTACGAAGCCCGCGGGCTGCAACCGCAGTCACATCCCCAAGGCGCTAGAACACCCGACTGACCTGCCCAACCCGCAACCAAGCCACGGGCCCCCCCGCACCAAGCCCCCTACAGGCATCCGTCACACTTAAGCCAGATGGCGTTGGTGGGAAAAAAAAATGCTGAAAAGAGGGGGGGGGGGGGGGGGGGGGAAAGGGAGGGAATGCCGAGAACCGCTTAACTATAATTCAATCCACAACGCCACACTAACAGAGCGATGAACACACTGCGAGCACATGGGACGACAACACACGTACTAACCAAAAATACCGCTGGACAATGTCAGCCCCAGGGCTCTCACGACCATATGACTGCTGCAAACACTACAGAACGCACCAAACGCTTAACAAACGCTAACAGATGGCCAAGGCACTATTAAACGCCTACAAAAAACGCTACTGACCAGACTCGCTCCTGGTCATAAACTATGTAAAATTTCATTGAACTATATCAAACGCTACAGAACGCACCAAATGCTAACCAAACGCTCACAGACGGCCAAGACACTAACAACCGCCTATAAAAACGCTACTGACCAGACTAGCTCCTAGTCGTTAACTATGTTAAATTTCATTTAACTATATGGGGCGGGGGGTGAACGAGAGAGGTAAAGAGGGAGGGAGGGAGAGAGGGAGAGAGGGAGAGAGGGAGGGAAGTATAACTGACCTCGTCCCAGATATCGTTCACTACGAGATTGGGGCTCACCTCGACTCAGGATCTCTGTTTATCCTGCCACCTAATGCAGAGAGACCCTGGAAACAAAGTCAGCACTCTAAAGGGCGGGATGTAGAGAGATCCTGGGAACGAGGTTGGATTGCGCCCATCAAATCGAACAACTATTCAAAATTGGTCACGAGCAATTTAATCCAAGCGTAAATCGATCATCCTACCTTTGGTCAGCTTCACCTCGAGCGAACCTTTCTCGTACTTCCTCAAACATTCTTTCTCCGATGACTGTAATCACGTGCCTGATGGGACCACAAAAACAAAACAGAACAATAACACTATTCCATGCATACAAAAACAACAACGACAACAAGAAGAAATTTTGTAAATGCTATCATCCGTGTAAGTGCAATCAGAAGTTCAGCAACTTAAACTTGAACTTGAACTTTAATTTCATTTTATTAACTTTCACACAAATACAATTGCTTGCCACCGCAACTATGTTCATCAAATAAAGTGTAGGTTTTAGTTTAGGTTTTAGATCTTTCTTTAATAAAATTTTCTTTGACGCTTTTTAAGGCTCTGGTTGAAAATGAAGATTTGTTGATTTTGTGGACATTTCGAAAACGGTGGCGTGACAAAGTAAAATCCAATCTACCGCGTGCTGTGATAAAGAAATACGTATCATGCGTTATTCATTCTGCTCGATCATAGTATGGACGAGTCACGTGGAACGCAAAGAATGAAACGCTTATGCCCGGTTCAGACGCCGTACTTCGCATGAGCCGAATCG
>NW_028301576.1:985000-1027500 GCF_042242905.1 Orbicella faveolata | reverse complement strand
ATTTCGAGATCCGCATATGACCTGTATTAAAATTGATAAGAGCTTACCTACTTCAATAGCTTTGCTGGATAAATTGTTCCACTTTTCTCGCACTTGAATTTACAAGTACCGCCGTATTTATGCTGAACTGTAGCTAATAATAGTTTTCAAATTCACCTATCGGTCAGTCAACAAGTCAAAAGAATAATAACTATAATACGGAAGTTCGACGGTTAAGATTCATGCAGTGATGTTAAAATTACTGGTATCGTACACGACTCTTCAATAGTTTTGGGCATCGACACCATGAACATCGTTTTGGGCGTCGTTTTGGGGATCGACATCATGAACACAGCAGAGTTAACGGTATACAGAGAAAGATCAGATCGGCCGGAGCCTAATCAAAACACAGTGACAGGAGTCATTGTTAATCTGTCCATCGAATGATATTTGGATTATTGACTTTGCCAAAAATAAAGCACGCGCGCTTGAGCCACGTAAAATGAACGCGTTTTGACCCCTCATGTGCGTAAATCGGAAAATCACGTGTAATGGGTTTCACAAGGGAACAAGAAGTCTATTATTAAACAAATTTATTTACATTAAGCGTCTTGTGATTATGCGGCAAAGAGAAACGATCTCAAGGAGAAACTTTCGTAAGACTTAGAACAGGCCACCTAGGCAAAAACTCCGGGCAAAAAAAATATCAGAGAACCCACTGAGTCAACCGGGCGCGTCCTGGGCCTTTTTTCGCGGTATACCTCTCTACTAGGGCCTCGGGTCAAGTCATGTAGACAGCCGCGTATCACGAGCGCGAGAGGCGCTTGAATCGGGAGCGCGAGACAGAACAAAAACCTGCGCAATCAGGGTATTAACTCCCGCGGGAGAAACCTGTCCTCACATTGACCAAAGTTTAATATAAGAAAACTCAACGGACTGATTTTCAGAAAGGTTCTGCTACTTCTGTGCATATGAAAGAGATAACAGGAAAGTGAACCGATCAAAATGATAATGATAACTAAATAAAAGTTACATGTAAACGCTGTATACACTGTTTTTTTTTTTTTTTTTTTTTTTTTTTAAATTGGGTCTGAAAACGATGTCTTGGGTTCGTTGCTTTCCCCAGTTTCTCATCCACGGCAATTTCAATCTCTGTTTCACGTATTGTATCTGATATGAGCACGTGTTTTGTCCATATTACGCTATGAAATATTCGTAGTTTTCACGGCCCAGTTTAGGCTGAAAATATTCCGTTGACTTTGATGGTGTTGAAGTAATTTTGAAGCCAGACTGCAGGATATGAAAGACTTAAATGATGCTCATAGCTTCTTGGAGAAATTTTGCTAGCATCGAACATACGGCTAATGCTGTTTTTGTTGGCTTTTGGCTAACTTTGCCGTCAGAGAAAAAAGAAGAATTTTCAACACAAAATAAAAGCTTTCGACACAAAATTACATTCTTTTCAAAATCTCTAATTTCTAAAACTTTTGCAAATTTCAGCCTCGGTTTTCTTATAAAATATATTCTTATAAAAAGAAGAAAGTTTATCTGACGAGAACGTACAGGCGACGGTGAAAACCTCTGCGGCGCTGATCAGTGCAAACAACTTGCGCCTGTCGCGAGCCGTTCGCGCCTCCCTAACGAAGGCAAAATAGAGAGGATGAGATATTTTCTTACTATTGACGCCAATCCCGAGAAACCACCTGTGCACTTAATGAACAGGATTCATAAATGAGGAAAAACCCAGTATAAGTCATTTAGGAACCTCATCAATGAGAAAATTTGGGTTTCCCGGAAAGTATATTCAATGTTTGAGCTTCCTGTTTGGTGCGGAAATTTGTTCCGACTTCATCAAATCATTCTAAAGCATGAACAATCTGAAGAATGGCTTATTCTTATCGCTGTTGTAGCAAACCAAACCAAAAAAGAAGGTTTGATTTATCATAGAAACACGAACCATAGACTCGATTATCAACCGTTGATTTTGAAACTACACAGGATCGATCAGGAGCCAACGTAGACTGGACTCGAAATCGAGCCTACATGAACGGCGAATTATCAATTTCTAATTTACGCTGTTACATTTTTCCTTTTGTTTTAGAACGGCCATTTCCTTCTCCCTTTCGAACTTTTTGCGATCGTCGAGAAGCGCGAGCAATATCAGCTGTCGTGCCCTGGGCTCTCATAACGGTAAGGGAAAACACAGCTGTGAATAGGACAAGAGCCAATAACACATCTGAATAAAGCACAAGAGAACTTTGAAAACATTGAAGAGCAGGTGTTAACTTGTACTCCTCCGTGAGATCTGAAGTGTCTATGTTCCACGAAAAGGGGAAGAAATTATTGTTTCGAGTCACTTATTTTTTCAATTACAAGGCAAAAGAGATTTTCATAAACGCTTCAGATTGGGGGACCAGAGAGGTAGAATAGTCCACAAAGCGAAATAATTGCTACAAGATCATGAGTTTATTCGAGCGCGCGAGAGATGCGTACGAGTGCGAGAGGCGCAAACATATCTTTCCCCGGCCCACCCCTTTGCGTCCGAGCTTTTTCAAATCCCATGCGGTTTATATATTACTTCTTCTTGCAATGTCGACGAACTCAAGACAAACTAGAGGGTCTGGGAACATGTTGTCAAAAATAATATCACCCCTCCCTAGAAGAATTTCAGACACTGCTGGTGAGGTCCACGTGGACAGCTTGTAACCGAGGCTGTATGTTTTACTACATTTCTGGGAAGGGGAAGATCGAGCTGTAGAAGTTTTTAGCAAATTTGCAGTTTGCAATTGTGCTGCTAATTTCGTTACTAAAACATGGATTACGACAAGTTGAGAAGAGACTTGAAAGATAACAATCAAGACCATTTGTTCCAATACTGGGACACGCTACCCGAATACCAGCAATGGGTTTTCTACCATGACCTTCGAAACATCGACTACCCAAAGATCAACCGTTCGTTTGAGAAAACGATGAACGAAGCTAAAAGTATTGAAAAGAAGGATGAAAAGCTACAGCCAGTTCCTCCGGAGCAAGTAGGCAGCGTCATTGGAGCAGAAAACCAAGAGAAAGTCGACAGTTGGAGAGATAAAGGTCTGCAAGTCATCAGCGAAGGTAAAGTCGCCGTGTTGCTTCTTGCTGGTGGTCAAGGCACCCGGTTAGGAGTTTCATATCCGAAGGGAATGTACGATGTCGGTTTACCTTCAGGGAAAACCCTTTATCAGCTACAGGCTGAGAGAATCTTGAAAGTACAAGAACTGGCTTATAAACAAACCGGAAATAAGGCCACACTTCCCTGGTAAGTACTTGTAGCGCCATTAGCTCTTAAAGTTTTTTATTTGGTTTCAGTAAATTCCGCTGAACTAATCTTCAAAGTTTACTTAGCTTAAATTAAAGTCTTTGACTGATTTCTTTCATGATGCGCCTTTAATGATTTTAAATACGTCAACGTCTTTTGCTCAAGTTTTCGATGCAGGGAAGCGTGTCCATAACAACGAGTAAAATCATTCAAACATCAACACGTCTCATGATTCATCGATCTCGTGTTTCCTTCAGAAATGAAAAGGTTTGAAAGCTAGGTCCTTGTAAAGGAATTTCAAAACCTTGTTGGTTGACCTGCATGCTTCACGACAATATTTTACTTATGCAGAGTCATGCTTTGTAATTAACAACAAATTTTAAACTCGTTGTCTGTATGTTCTTTATTTCCTCTTATGGCCTGTTCTGCCGGGGCTTGCCCATTCTTGGAAAATCCAGCGTTTTTTGCACCTTTGTGTGATTTTTCTACAAATCACAGTAAAATTGAGTAGAATTTCTCAAATATTGGCTTTTGAAAAGGAAGCTACTGCTCTTGAAGAGTGGCAAACATATACATCAACATGAAATTCAATGTCTGTTATGTACAGTTAACCTTAGCAGCACCTCAATCAGTCAAGGCGCCAAGTTGGGTATGATCATCTCACATCCAAAAAGTGTGCGGCAGCCTTAAAGGCTGAAAATATTCTGTTGATTTTGAGGGTGTTGAAGTAATTTTGAAGCCAGACTGAAGAATATGAAAGACTGGAATGGTGCTCATAGCTTCTTGGAGAAATTTTGCCACCATCGAACATACAGCTGATGCTTTTTTTGTTGCCTTTTGGCCGTTTAGAGGAAGGAAGAATTTTCAACACAATAAAAACTTTAAACACAAAATTACATTTTTTACAAAATCTCTAATTGCAAAAAATTTTGCAAATTTTGGCCTTGGTATTCTTGTAAAATATATTCTTATAAAAAGAAAAAAAGTTTATCCGATGAGAATGTACAGGCGAGGCGGTGAAAACCTCTGCGACACTGATCAGTACAACAAGCTGTGCCTGTCACGACCTGTTCGCGCCTCCCTAACGAAGGCAAAATGGAAACAATGAGATAGTTTCTTACAATTGATGCCAATCCATTGGGATTGGTGTATAAGTCATTGAGGAACCTCATCAATGAGAAAATTTGGGATTCCCGGTGTAAACTTTGACTGCCACACACAAAAAATATATTCAATGTGTAAGCTTCCTGTTTTGGTGCAGAAATTTGTTGCGACTGACCACCAGATCATTCTAAAGCATGAACAATCCAAAGAATGGGTTATTCTTATCGCTGTTGTAGCAAACCAAACCAAAAAAATATGGCTTGTTTTATCATAGAAATACAAGCCGTAGACTCGATTATCAACCGTTGGTTGGAAACTACGTAGGATCAATCAAGAGCCAATGTAGACTGGACTCGAAATCGAACCTACATGAACGACGAATTATCAATTTTCAAATTTACTGTTTTACTTATTTCCATTTGTTTTAAAACGGCCGTTTCCTTCTCCCTTTTGACCTTTTGCAATTGTCACGAAGCACGAGCAACATCAGCTGTCATGCCCTGGGCTCTCAAAACTGTAAGGAAAACACAGCTGTGAATAGGACAAGAGCCAAGAGCACATCTGAATAAAACGCAAGAGAACTGTGAAAACATTGAAGAGCAGGTGATACCTTCTACTCCTCCGTGAAATCTGATGTGTCTATGTTCCGCGAAAAGGGGAATAAACTATTGTTTCATGTCGCTTATTTTTTCAATTACAAGCCAAAAGAGATTTTCATAAATGCTTCAGACTGGGGGACTAGAGAGAAAGAACAGTCCACAAAGCGAAATAATTGTTACAAGATAGTTTCTTCGAGCGCGTGAGAGATGCAAGCAAGTGCGAGAGGCGCAAACATATCTTTTCCCGGCCCACCCCTTTACGTTCAAGCTTTTTCAAATCCCATGCAGTTTATATATTATCAGGAACCATTATTATAGCTCCTGACATTATACTTCTTCTTGCAATGTCGATGAACTTAAGACAAAATAGAGGGTCTGAGGACATGTTGTCAAAAATAATATCACCCCTCCCTAGAAGAATTTCAGCCACTGTTGGTCAGGTCCACCTGGACAGCTTGTAACTGAGGCTGTATGTTTTACTACATTTCTGGGAAGGGGAAGATCGAGCTGTAGAAATTTTTCGCAAATTTGCAGTTCGCAATTGTGCTGCTAATTTCGTTACTAAAACATGGATTATGACAAGTTGAGAAGAGACTTGAAAGATAACAATCAAGACCATTTGTTCCAATACTGGGACACACTACCCGAATACCAGCAATGGGTTTTCTACCATGACCTTCGAAACATTGACTACCCAAAGATCAACCATTTGTTTGAGAAAACGATGAGCAAAGCTAAAAGTATTGAAAAGAAGGATGAAAAGCTACAACCAGTTCCTCCGGAGCAAGTAGGCAGCGTCATTGGAGCAGAAAACCAAGAGAAAGTCGACAGTTGGAGAGATAAAGGTTTGCAAGTCATCAGCGAAGGCAAAGTCGCCGTGTTGCTTCTTGCTGGTGGACAAGGCACCCGGTTAGGAGTTTCATATCCGAAGGGAATGTACGATGTCGGTTTACCTTCAGGGAAAACTGTATATCATCTTCAGGCTGAGAGAATCTTGAAAGTGCAAGAACTGGCTTATAAACAAACCGGAAATAAGGCCACACTTCCCTGGTAAGTACTTGTAGCGCCATTAGCTCTTAAAGTTTTTTATTTGGTTTCAGCAAATTCTGCTGAACTAATCTTCAAAGTTTACTAAGCTTAAATTAAAGTATACATAGATTTTGCTGGCGAACAGTTCTCTATGCCATCAAAGAAGTTTTCTCATTTTGGAGACAAAACCAAAGTGAATATAAATAAAGTATAGACAAGGCTAATCTTTGGATATAGGGAAAGTCTTATACTTGTTTATTTCTCGCTCTTTCCTTGACTATCCCTCCTATTAAATTTTGCCATTAAAGCAGTTTTTTTCTTCAGAGACATCTATAAAAAATGCAAATAAAGTAGACAAGACTAAGTCATTTGAACACTGGGAAAGTGGGATACTCATTCCTAGTGATATGGGTATCCCTTTCCAATATGCTTGTTTGTTGAATGATGATATTTTGAATGTCCAGGAACTTTCAAAACCTTTGTCATAAAAGAAGGTATGTTATTAAATCACTATGCATGATAGAAGAATAATTATTATTGTTGAATAAAAATAATTGTGGTTGAAGCTGAACAAATGTTGTTGAATGAAAATGATTTTGGTAAAAGCTGAATAATTATTTTTGTTGAATGAAAATCATTTGGGTTGAAGTTGAACAAATGTTGTTGAATGACATTATTTTTGGTTGAAGTTGAACAAATATTTTTGTTGAATGAAAAGAATTTTGGTTGAAGTTGAAAGAAAATGCGTATTGTTGAATATGAATATAAAATGTTGAATATAAATGTATGTTGTTGATCATAAATATAAGTTGTTGAATATGAAGGTGCAAGTTGTTGAATTTTGCAACACTTGGCTAACCATAGGAGACAACATCGACCACCAGCGAATCTGTTTGGACATCTTTATTGAATAAGTGAGAGGACCTGAGGCCTCAAGAGGAGACCCCCCAGGGCGGGAGGGAGGGTGAACAAAGCGACGCGAGAGTGAACGAAGGAAAAGCAAAGATATCAGATGACAACTCGTGATGAAAAGAACAACCTAGGCGACGAACTGCAAGGGCCTGGGTCTAATTAAGTTACTCTTAGGAATATGAACAATTATCCCCCCCACTCACCCGGATGTCCCCCCACCCCACTCACCCGGGGACAACATCGACCACCAGCGAATCTGTTTGGGCATCTTTATTGAATAAGCGAGAGGGACTCAGGCCTCGAGAGGAGACCCCAAACCAAGAAGAGGCCCAAACAAGATTCGCAGGGGAAAGATGAAGAGGGAGAGGAGAAGGAAAAAGGGAAAAGGAGAAAAGAAAAAAAAAAAGGAACTGAACGAAAAAGATATACATATGTGACTAGAGGACAGGTCAATCATCCTGAATGAAACGAAGAAACTGTGTAACCGAGTATAAACAAAATACAGAAGCACGGAAATAGCAAATCAGTGAATGGAAAAAAAAAAAGGAAAATGAGAATACAGAAACTGAACTAGAATGACTGAATGTGCTGAGACACAACGTGAGACAGCACAAGTCTGTCCACCAAAGGCAATGTTAAATACAGCATGAAGGCGTCAGTTCTCCAATCACCTTGGACTTTGATGAGCTCAGAGGGAATTCTGCATTGAAATGCAAATGTGGCACCCCCGTGACACAGGCTGTGACCAGAGAAGTCCTGTGGATCAAGAGACACCAGAGAGGCCAAATGCTTGATGCTATTGTTCAAGGATGTTGCTGTGATGCAGTCATTCTGATATGAAGCAGTGGTGTAAGTGAAGAGAGGGTAGCTAGTCAGGATGGAAACTGAGTTGAGCAACGAGTGCAGGGCAGATGTGGGGCAGAGGGGAGATCCTGGAATACAAGGAACCGGGACCACAAGAGCAGTGTTTCCAGCCTGACGTGTTTTGGTGTGGGTAACTGTGAGGAGGGCACCTGAGTGGGTAAAAGTGATGCTGCCCCTGGACAAGACTAGATGACTGGAGAACTTTTCGAAAGACTGAGGGACGAGGTTGGCAGTTCTGAAGAGGGAGAAAAAACCCACGAGCAAGGCGTACCACAAGGCGAGATGAGCAGAGTCACAAATATTGAGATGGCAGTAAAATTGTAGCAAAATGGCCGGTGTGAGAGGAGCCTTGTGATGAGGAAGTTGGACCATGGACTTCTCCAAGCCTTTTTGTGTTAATTTGACATGGATATCGTCAAAGGCAGAGGTATCAAAATGACAAAACACATGTAAACGCCAAAGGCACTCAAGTAATTATTAACAGTATGATGTGACTTCACGGAAAAACTAAGCAGGGCAATGAAGGAAGTGATGGCTGATGAAGAGGCTGCAAATGGAGTGATGGAGTAAAACTGGCAGAATTTCAAGTAAATGTTCCAAATGGAAGGATAATTGTGTTTGGTAGAGTCAGAAAGTACAAGGGCTTGAATCCTGGTGATGCAGAGTTGAAGGTCGTTGAGTTGGAAACCTGCAACCAAAGAGAGAGATGACTACCATAGACATTTGAAACAGAAAAGTTCTGAAGGGCAAATGCACTCTAAGAGGGTGTCATAATGAAGAGAAGCAGCCTCATAGAAGGTGGTGGGAAACTGAGGATGAGTGTCCCAACGACTAGGGGCATCAGCAATAATATTGGCATAGCCAGGGATGTGAAGTGCGTAAAACCACAAGTCATGCAAACACAACTGGATGAAAACCATGCGAGAACAGCCAGTGTTGCTGGCTAGTTCGGTGTTAAGGTTGTCAGTTCAAACTATATGTAGGAAACTAAATGTAGGAATCTAACACAAGATAAAAATAAACATGCCCGAAAAATTACGTGTGCGCTTTCTGTATTTAAAGAGCATGGTGTAATTGCTCATAAGATAAGATAACATAAGAACTTTATTAATGTGTCGAAGTCACTAGCATACAATGTATACTATTTGAGGACACGTAACTGCAATTACTTATCTAATAATTAATAAAATATGAAATACATGTACGTATGTAAGTGTTTTAAAATATATATATAAAACAAACAATGAGTCATGCAGTAAGATCAAGTGTTAGTTGTTACATAAAGAACAGTCTCTACAAGTACTGTTGAGCAGGCTAGTGAAATCAACCAATTTGATGCGCCTTTTAAAAGTGTGCAATGATTCAGAAGATCGAATAGATATGTCGAGTTTGGACCAAATGACAGGGCCTAAATAAGTCAGGCTATGTTTGCCATGAGCAACAGTCCAAAATCTGGGTATGGTGAAATCAGAATTTCTAAGGTGATACTGAGAATTGGTAACAACAAATAATTCCGCAATGTAAGGAGGCGCCAGACCATTTTTGACTTTATACATTATGACTGCAATGGCGTGCAATCATCGCGTATAAAGTGTTGGTAGTTTCGCTCTTTGCAAGAGTTCCTCATACGTCGATTTATTGTCACAATAAACAGCTCGTAGTGCTTGTTCCTGAATTTGTTCTAGTTTTCTGGCATCAGAAGAACGACAAAAATGCCAGACAGTCTGACAGTATGTGCGATGAGGTAGTATAGCAAATTTGACGATGTGTAATTTAGCTGATATCAGAATGGGGTTACATAATCTCAGAAGAACACCAGTTTGACAGGAGGCTTTTCTACAAACATTGCACAATGTCATCCACAATGCTCAAAACACTTGATGGCTAAGCCAGTGAAAACTCTCGAATTGCATTATGCAATGATCCAGTTTTTAATAACTGCTGTTATCTAATACCTGTCAGGTACATCATGACCAGTGAACATACCATGGATGACACTAAAAAGTATTTTGAAGAGCACAATTACTTTGGACTTCAGAAGAACGACGTGATTCTGTTTGAGCAACATACTCTGCCCTGTCTAACATTTGAGGGTAAAATCATTCTTGACCAGCCTGGTAAAGTTGCTCGAGCTCCTGGAGGAAATGGCGGTCTGTATGAAGTTCTGAATGAAAAGAAACGCATTGATAAGATGAAGAGACGAGGAATTGAGTTTGTTCATGTTTACTGTGTGGACAACATTCTGGTCAAGATGGCAGATCCTGTGTTTATAGGATTCTGTATTGACAAAGCAGCAGAATGTGGTGCTAAGGTTGGTTTTACTTAATAATGTTCAGTTGATTATAGAACCCTATTTTGCTTGGTATATTCCCTTGAAGTTATAATTCCTTATTCCCGTATGCTCCTCATAGGATAAACGCCATCCACAATGTCGTACATACCAGCGGACTCTTTTTGCTACCATTTTCTTTACTGTCTTCCATCTATTATCAGTTCTTCCTCAGTTGACCTTCTCCAGGTTTTGACAGGTGTGTCATAAATTACACGCTTTTATTACATGGCAATCTGGTGCAAGTTGAAAAGGAAAATTCTGATCAGTTTACGTAATGGTATTCATTTTGCAGTTAAGACCATTGTGATGGACTGCTCACAAATTGGTTTCAGCAAATTGCTTTTTCAGAGCTCAGTGCACTATATACAATTTAATTTTTTTGAACAGGTTGTAGAGAAAAAAAAGCCTGAAGAGAGGGTTGGAGTTGTGGTGAAATGTGATGGGAAATACCAGGTATTACTGGCAAAGAAACTTTTATTATGTTCATGGATCTGTAGTGAATAGTGTTTTCAGTCCTCTGTACTTTCACAGTTAATGCCATCCAGTTGTTAGGGCATATGATTGCACGGATCCATATTCATTTGTTTTTCTTCTCAAAGGCATCAGCCAGGCAAGTATGTCAGGTAACATACACTCCCATTCAGTAGAGAAGAATGGCAACTGAACAGCATGTAAATGGAAAGTTTACTTCTCTATTATTTTCACGTGATCAGTCTTAAAGCACATCATGTCTGTAGTTGTGTTGTGGATTTGGCAGACATAGAAAATCCAGGTACAAAAGAAAACCAAGGCCCATTCAACTCTTATGAAGGCTGAAAGGAACCCTTAAAATCACTCTTCATGCTCACACATGTATTTGTATTTTTTCCGAAGTGTTAACATTACTTTACATCGCACCATGATCAAAACAACTAAATGCCATCGTACCACCTGTTTGCAGTACATAACATCAATGGTGGACAAAATGAAAATTGAGTCTGCAATGATTTCATTGCTGGAAAATTACCGCATCATCCAAGATGGCAGACCAAAATGATGATTTTATTGAAAAAGAAAGCTGCAAATCTTTCTCTGTTTTCTAAAAGTTCTAATGGATGGCAAGTAGTTACTGTAGAATGCAAGGAACTCATTGATAAGAAAAGTTAAGAAATGTTATTTTTTGGCAGAGTGGACATGTTATTTGTATTGTTCGTTGGTCTTCTGTACAATTTTTCAGTCATTTTGGATGATGGGATGACTGCAAATATGGATTCCTCTGCAGGTGAAGGAAGGATAGTTAAAAATTAAAGTAGGTAATATGTGACTGGCTTTTCATCAGGTTGTCGAGTACAGTGAAATTTCAGAAGAAGTTCAGCAAAAGAGAGACCCTGATGGAAAACTCATGTTTCGAGAAGGCAACATCGCCAACCATTTCTTTACTGTAGACTTCTTGGAGAAAATTGTCAAGTAAGTACACTGTGTGTTGATTAGAGTCCTTGAATTAACAAGTTTTCCAAAGGTTCCACAACAGCCAAATGTGTTGCCCATCTATTAAGCAAATGCTTTCAGAACTTCTAAATTACAGTGTATATCCTCATTTTAAGAACCCAATTAATGTGACCACTGTTTTCAAATACAAGCACAATTTCATGGGCTAACTTATAGGTTTTTGTATGTACACATTTTTATTAAGTTGTTTATTACTTACATGAACAGTTACTGTTTAACATACTTGTAATTACAACAGTTTTGATCATGGCAGCCAATTTATTATCTTTCCTGGGAACTGAAGTATAATTTACATGTTTGCATGAAATGTATCACCAAACTTTCCAGGATTAATACAGAGTGCATCAAAGGTGTAATAATATATACATATCAAGATTCAAACAAGCTGAACTTGATGTGTTCTATTTGCAGAATTTTATTTAACAGATGTACTGCATACAGTGTATGTGTGGATATAGCCATAATTTGATTGTATAATTCCTGTTCTTAACCCTTAGAGAACTTGAGCCATCACTTAAATACCACATAGCGAAAAAGAAGATACCTTATGTTGACAAGAGTGGAAATCGGTATGTAGCAGAAAGTGATTTTCTACCCTGTCAATAATCGGTTTACATGCCACTGGTTAAACAATCAACAAATGTTGCATGCAGTGCTTTTGATAAACCCTGGCACTTTCTAGAACTCTGGAAAGTACACCTGTATTTTGTTGTGCATCACCATCTGTATTGTTAACAGTTTTCAACAATCGGCTCTCTAGACAAAGGCTGCTAAGAACCTTTTGTATTGTTCTTGATTGTTGTGGCACAGCACCCGCTTACTTCAAATCTTATTTAAAACGCTGTGCCTGTATGTGTGTGCAAATCTGGAAGCATTTTGCCACAATTAGATTCAGTAAATATTGCAGTGGCCATTAGACAGGCACCTTTAATAAATTAAATTAGCTGTCATTTTACATGGCTCTGTACCTGTATAATTATGTATACACTTTATTTCAACTCAAATTATCATTCGGAGTAGCTCTAAACGAGCTAATATCTTTGAGAAAGAAAAATTCATCAATCAATTAATAAAAGTATCACAATACATAATTAGAGTGCTAAGATACTAAAAGTTCATTTTCTTGATGGCTATCTTGAACTCTTTTAGTGATGTTATTCTCATACTGTCTGGGAGCTTTTGCCGCTTGGTGTCAGACACACTCAAGTCCATAACTTGTTGTTCTAGAGATGAAACTTCAAGTATCAATTTATAACTTCTACAGTGTACCTGTACCCCTGTGTGTTATTTAGTGTGGACATCCTGCTTATGATGGGTCATTTCTGTCAACTAAAGGTTTTTTTTAGTGTATATGGCAGGACTTGAAAAAACTTGAATTCCATCTTGCCTTTAGGCCTTTGAACAAGTAGTTCTCAAATTTTGCTTGCCCTGGGCTTGTCTTTGTGTACTTTTTTTCATTAAGCTGGCAGATGAGTTGCCTGGGCCCTTACCGATTGGGCAAGTTAGAATGAAAAGTTACCTGCCCAGTAAAAAATCTTCTTGTCCCGGACAACTGGGCACTTTTTTTGAGTGCTGTATGGATTTGAACAAGGTTTTAAGCAAGATGATGGGGAAAAAAAACTGAAGATGTTGGTTAGTAGAGGTTGTCAATAAAGCATAAAGTACGATACGTGCAAAAGACAATTTGAATTTCATATTTTTATTTTCTTCAATGTTTATGGTGTTATTCAGCTTTTAATTAGTAGTTAATCACAAACAAGTGGCAGATATGCAAGAAGGACGTGAAGTGGTCAAGTTATGATCACTCCCCACCCCCCTAACTCCCCCATTTCTCTTTTGCTTTCACTGCTTGCACAATTTATGATGGTTCAACTAATTATTTCTAGCTAAATGTACACATGCTAAAAGGCAACAAAATTAAAAAGCTATAGATTTAGTTATTTATAAATGCTCTGAAAACAGTTCATTAATTTTTACATGTTCTCATAATTGTTGGTTTTGATTTACTATTGCAGGCAAGTTCCAACAGAACCAAATGGGATAAAGTTGGAGAAGTTTGTCTTTGATGTGTTTGAGTTTACAGAGTGAGTTTAAATCAATGTAATTTTGACTTGCACATGTAAACAGAAATCAGTATGAACTTGTTCCTCTTATCATCTTGCCGATCTTGCAATCTCAATATTCTTGCTTTAGGAAATTTGCTGTCCTGGAAGTTGCACGAGAAGAAGAATTTTCTCCTCTCAAAAATGGCAAAGGTTCGCCAACTGACAGTCCAGAAACAGCACAAAGGGATTTGTTAAATTTACATTACAACTACATTGTCAAAGCTGGTGGTAAATTTGAGGACAATGCAGAGTAAGTTATTTCCTTTAATTTTCTCTCTTAAATTATATTATCACCAGTTGAAATTAAATTAATAAGCCTTATTGGGAATGTAATGAATATCAAACAATATAATTATATCTAAAATAGTGGGAAAAAGGAGAATGATTCCCAAAACTAAAGGGAGAGCACAAATGGTACAGGAGTACCCACACGAGGTGCCTCCCAGAATGTTGCTTATAGGTTTGACAGTTAAGTGTACATGCACTCTGCTCCATGTGTTTACTTCTTTCTATTTTAGTTATTATCACTCTCTGATTGTCTAGAATATATATGCTCTTTATTTTCATACTATTATGAATCATTTTAATTTCAATTGTTGTTTTCGAAAGCCAGCAAATTTAAAACAAGCATAGCCTAAGTTCCTTATAATAAACAATTTACAGGTAGTTACCTAGCTGGCTTGAGCCATATGGGCCATCTGTTGATTTTGTACGGACCTCGCTGTGCTCAGTCCGCACTGCAGTGTCCTCAGGCCAGTACTCCCCAGCACAGTCCCCATGCTTAGTTAGTAAGAGGTTTTATAATAAAATTAATTTTCAAACCAGTATCATTGAGATATTTGCTCATAATGTCTACAGGCATATGATGCTAGATGATTTATTATAGTATTTTAAAAACAATATCATTGACAGAGATAGTTGGCATGCACTCATCTGCAAGTGGGCATGATATTATGATGCTAGGTAATATGATGCAATTATTGCATGCTGTATAAAAAAGTAAAAATATATTTTTGTCTTTTTTGTGGGCAAATTACTGATTCCCTTTGATTGTTTTGTTCCTGTTTCAGACCCAGTTCTGTAGTATGTGAAATATCTCCACTTCTCTCATATGCTGGAGAGGTAATCTAACTTATTTTTTTTTATTTTATACAAGAAAAATGTAATATTAACAGCATAAGTTACATACTTGCATCAGGAAGCATATGCTTGTTCGCTGCTTGTCCACTGACACTCACTCTAGGTCCTGTACCATGAAGATGCACATGTAGATGCCTGATTACATCAACATGCCTAAGAACACAAATATACAATGCCTCCGTTCAGGGTTAACACTCTCACTCCATGTGCCATTTTGTGCCAATTTGGTTTGAATTTGAACACAAAAAGGTCTTTGAAAACCACTCGTCAAGAGCTGTAAAATTAAGATGTGATAGCTCTGGGGGTATACCCCAAGTATAGAAGGAGTAAGATATTTTTTTACTTTATTTCTATTGCTTTTGAGTGCAAACTGTGACTTCTTCTATGGCTGCGTGGGTCTGTATGTTAAACTAAGCATGCCCAATCTGAAATCTTACCTACACAAATATGGGTTGCATAATCCATTTAAAGTGTTGGCAGAATTATAGATAATTTTGTTGCACTTTTTTCAGTTTATATTATAATTATTATTTACATTGTTATGGCCCTACTTTTGCTTGTAATTTGTTTCCATGTATGTTTCTCAGTGTCTTGTTTAGGTCTGTGCACATTCATTTTTCTAGGAGTTCTTCAGCTCTTAGGTCAGTTGCATGTACTGATGAATAAATGCTTGATATATTGCTTCAGGGATTAGAAGATGTTGTCAAAGACAGACAGTTTTCAGCAACAAAGAGTGTACATCTGACAGCCGATGGCAAGGAAGAGAGTGATGGTGAACTACCTCGAAAGAAGAGCAAGGAAAGCTAACGTGATAGTGTGTACTTGTTCATTAAACTGATCAGAATATTTTAAGAATTTTAATGTTAAATTTATGTAGCTTTTTGAAAAGGGGTGCTAGAGTTTTCATTGGTCGGTACTATGGGAGACTTGTCAGTCAAAACTATCAGAGGTGTAGAAGGCTTGAGGAATTTTTTATCAAATCTATATGGCACTTAATGCAAATGGTAATTTATGTCCTTCAAGTTGAGGGAAATCTTGTTACTAATGATATAATTTTACTAAAGGAGAAAATCATCAAAAATTATTAAAAAAAATAATAATAATAACAAGGCTGGGAAAGAGTGGGGAAGGATAGCAAACAATAAACACCACCCGTGACCTGTTCTTCAGGAGGGTTTGGACAGTCCTCTCCCGTATTATTGTCCTTTAACATACAACTGAAAGGGAACAGAAGGCCAGGTCTCTAAGCTTCTCATTGAGTCTAGTTAGTGGAAACAGTTTACAATAGTTCGTTTATAAACTGTTACCTAGTAAAAGTTGAATACATGTTTTGGAGCACAATTTCAGATCTTAATGTCATCAGTAAATTTATTTTGCTGATAGTTTACAAAATGCACCATCAGTTTACTTGTTATCTGTATTTTGCCTAAGAGTTTAATTTGAAAACAAGTAATAGTTTGAACAGAGATTATGACAAAACACCAAGTTGACAAAAATGATGATAAAGTACCATTGTTTTACAAATGTTGGGTTTAAGAAGATGCCTGGACTCTAACATTTAATTAAGAAAATATGGTCGTCACAGCCCAGGGCATCACTTTTTGCAATTGAAGGTGAAGTTCCCCTTCCTTCATGTATGTTAGGGTACAGAACATGTGAAGGTAGGCCTTTACTTTACTTCTTCATATCCCTCAACTAGGATTTACAAAAATATCATAATAATAGGTATATTCATCTAAAAAAAAAAAAAAGAGAGAGAGATTTAGATGCATACAAAGATTTAGATGCATACAAAGATTTAGATGCATACAAAGATTTAGATGCATACAAAGATTTAGATGCATATGAAGATTTACATGCATACGAAGATCTAGATGTATACGAAATATTTCTGGAAAAAAGTCAACATTACTTTGAAATCAAAAGGGATTGATCTGGTAGGTGTTATTGATTATTCAATTTAGATACAATGTATCATCAGTTGTTTTTATTTCGATTATTTTTATTTTACTGATATTTTTTAATTGTTGTGTTGGGTTGAAATTGTACAGTGAAATGTTGAAGAATATTGTATTATCACAGATTTTCTTATAGCTAGGTTTATTACTAAATTATTTGCACAGAAATATTCCACTGGAACCCTGGAGCAGTTCATAAATTGTCTAATTCTTCTCGCCCAGATTGTACAACTGCTCCGAGGTTACTGATGATGTCTACTGATAGACAAACTGAATATTTCTGGATTAACTTAATTAGTAATACAAATCCATATCACACACAATACCATAAGCATCTAAATATCTACAAGTACGCAAAAAGACATACATGTATGCACATTAGAACTTTTACGTCAAGTACCAATAGTTAGATTTGAATTTTGCCAATGCGATCATGGCATGGAATAAATTGCTAGTTTGGGAATCTGTTCTCAAGTTACTTCTGTAAACATTTCTCCGAACAGAACATTCTTAGCACATTTTTTGAGTGACCATAGAATTCATGAGGGCCCTTCATTTATCAAGAGTATAAAGGGTTTTCATTGTGAAATTGCGGATCTTGCACTTTATATGACGAGCCTCTATTCTATAGTCACCAAAAACAATATTATTATTAATCAAAACTATGACGAAATTCTCGAACGTGATTGGCTATCAGCAGCCCGATTTGAGCATAAATTGGACAGTGTACGCGTCATGGTTGTAAATGGACAGTACGCGTCATTTTGCGCGCGCTGTTGCGGTGCACTTTGTTGAGTAAACTGTTGTGTTTTTCAGCATTCATAACGACGTTTAATCATTCAGCGATAACTCGATGGTTTGTTCGTTTCTCGAATTTTGTCATAGTTTTGATAAATTGGTAACAGGACATCGTGTCGTCCGATTCAGTCTGTAATCATACTCGTGATTAACAAATCGGACTCCCGCTTGGCGATCGTCCGATTTTGTTAATCGCTCGTATGATTACAGACCGAATTGGACTCCACTCAGTCCTATTACCATTATAAACTGTTCGTGGTTCAAGTGTCCTTACTGTGGCCTAACAAACTTGTTCGTCGAGCTCTCCAGTGATCAGCTTTTCAGACGGGGGTTTTCGGAGCTCGTCCTCTCTTAACAGGAGTTAGTTTCTGCCTTTCTGCGAATTGCTTTTTCAAAACTCTTAACAAAAGAAAATATTTGTCGTCAAGAAATTTAAAGATATTTTTATTTCCTTTTCGTTTCCTTTCATTCTTTAATACGGAGAACTGATGCATTAGTTTACCAGCAAATCAAAGCAGGACTTCCAGTTTAAAGTGCCACTATGATCGAATTCTCCATACCCATTTTTTTACATTTTCGCACACAATAGGTCTTTCCTAGATTGTTTGCCAAATTTCAATCTATTACGAACATTAGAACTCATGTCGTTTGGACCTTTATTTCCGAGAATTTACGGCCGCCATTAATTTTCCTTGTTCCAAGTCTTGGTTGAGAATTTGAGAAAATGACGTCATTTTCTCAAAAATACCACACGGGTTGAAATTATAATAACAATTAGCACAGCAATTCGCATAAAGAATAACGAAAACTTCGGCTCATATATTCGTGCAATTTTTTTACATTAATTGTTATCATAATTTCAACCCGTGCGGTATTTTTGAGAAAATGACGTCATTTTCTCAAATTTTCAACCAAGACTTGGAACAAGGAAAATTCGTGGCGGCTGTAAATTCTCGGAAATTAAGGTCCAAAAACCACGAGTTTTAATGTTTGTTGAAAATTGAGATTTGGCAAGATATCTAGCAAAGACCTAATGTGTACGAAAATGTAAAGAAATGGATATCGAGAATTTCATCATAGTGGCACTTTAAGACAGCCATCACAATTAATACTTTAGTTACCTGGCTTGTTCAGCCCGTATGTATTGGGCTCAGTTTTGCTCACCTTTGAGTCACACACGCGAGCGGCGAAGAGCAAAGCGATCCGGCGGGAAGGAGTCTGGTGAAGAGGCGCCAAGAAAATCACTTTCTCGTCTCGCGGCTACGCCGCGCGCGCTTGTGCTCCAACGTGAGCCTGTTCGCAGGCTAAGTTTTTACTAAACAGTAGTTTTCTAAAGGTCGGGATTTAGACTGTAGAAAACGTTAGCCTGCATCTCGTCTTCCAAAATTCATAATGCCGAGGTGCGAGATGACTGACAGTTCATCTCCTGCCCACAACACAGGTCACCCAAGCGTAATGAAAGAGTTTGTATGAAGGTCAGGAGTTGACATTAAATTCGTTCAATGTTCAAGAGTCTTTATTCGGTTAATTACCTATACATTGAACGAATTTAATGTCAACTCCTGATCTCCATACAAACTCATATTTTAGCCACAGTTCTCCATACAAACTCTTATACTACCCTTGAGTGATCTGTGCCCACACCATTATCCCCGTGCGTAATGCCCGTGGGTAATGCTGTGGGCGGGAGATGATTGACATATCAATTCCCGGCCTTACCAGCATTACCCCAGGCGTAATTTTTTGCATAGGTGCTCTTCCCCTCGCGCGCGACTCGCACTTCGCGCTCGCCTTGCTTTCGCCTCTGTTCGCTTAAAATACGCAAAAAAAATTACGCCTGTTCTGCGGGCTACTCCGGGCGTTATGCCCGAGAGAATGCTGTGGGCAGCAGATGATTGACATTTTAGGCTAGAGTTTTCTCAAAGATGAAGTTATTTCTACTAGCTTTTTAGCCAATCAGAGCGCGCGCAGAACACAAAATGCCAGATGACTAATCGTCGCACGTCCCATCATGGACATGGACGTCTTTGGACGTGGGTATCCACGTGGGTTAGGAGCCTGGTACGAGCCTGTCGTTCCCAGTGTCGTCGCTGCTTCATGGTGTGATCAAGCGAACACCGCGGTAAAACGCACTGCGCATGAGTACAAATTTGAGCTTCCGGTAAATTACGCATTTCCGGGTACGTATTAAAATCCAATGTAAACAAGATAAAATCTCGTACCGCGAAGTTTGAAAACAAAAAGTAAGAGTTAGCAAAAGAAAGTGGGGGAAAGGTTTGTCTCGTTGAAAAGTTTATTTTTCATTTAAGTTTCAAGCGCTTGCACCCAGGGGTTTGGTGTTTGCACCAACAACAAAATATGAGAGAATGTCGGGCGCGTTCGTGCTCGACAAGAGCATTTTTTTTTTTACGTAGTACTCCTTGTTGCGTTGGTTTGGTTGTGAGGTTCCTTCGCAGAAAAATGTGGGAAAGCCAACAAAAGCAGCCGTAAATGTGCCGGCAAAAAATATTTTCTGTATGAAGATTTAACCAGAGCTGCCGAACTCAAGTGGGCTCAACAGTTTGCCATGTTCACTGGGTCGAAATACGGACGAGCAACAACAGATGTTCGGTTCCTAGAGAAAACCATTCGCGAGGCGTCAGGAAACAGCGCATTCCTGCGAAACTTTTTGCAGTCCTGGATGCCATAGGAGCAACATGTCATGGGTACAAGCCAGGTGCAAGGTGGTACTACAAATGCTGTACCAGAGTGGACGAAGAAACAAGGTTTACCTCGCATCCTGACTAGAAGCCGCCGGTGTTACGAACTACTGGCAGGTCAGTTAATTAGACATCGGTTAATTATAATTGACACGCAGGTTCGCACTGCCTTGGATTGCTGCAAGGATTTTCGGAATCTTCTTACCAGCAAATTAAATGAAATTAAGGAAAAGGAAAGCATACTCTTAGATTTTTGTTGCAACAATAAACAAGTTGTTTGTATCAAATTTTGTAAAATTTGGGGCAAAATAGACATGATACCAAAAAAATTCATTATAAATTTAATTATATTTCGTGTTAAATGATCCAAGTCTTACGCATGTATGGTTCTCCACTAAGATGGAAATAAACAGACCTCAGATGACAAACTCCAAAAGGTACCTATAAAATTATCTCGCACTACTGATGTTGTAGTGTTATTTGCATTAATGTACCTCACATTTTTATTTTACTCTTCTTGACTACAGTACAGTACTGTCAATTGCTTCACTAAAATTAATTGTTGGGGTGCAGGTAGCAAAAAGCCACCTCAGGCAGTTCAGTCTAAAATTGGTATATTGTGGAAAGAAAAAGGTAGCACAGAAGCTGGGAAATATTATTTTGAAAAATTAATTGCCAAACAAATTTAAAGAAAAATAATAATTTTAAAGACGGCAAAACAAGAACTTTATGCCACTTGACAAACTTATTTTTCCTAAGACCAAACCCATAAAATTGCACCAATAATATCTAAAATTAATGTCAGTTTCACATATACTTATTGAAATTCAGTAGTACTGCAATGTTGTCTCCACACCGAGGATTCAGTTAGAGGGGTGCCCAGGAACCCTATGAGCACCCACTTCATGAAAAATTTCACTAAAAATTTACCCACTCCATTTTTCATTAGTGGGGGGATATGCTTTTTGGATATCCATTTTCAGTATCTGGATACAAACAAACTCATCACTAATATGTTTATTTCTTATTTTTCTTTTAATTTTTTATTTAGATCTTGCAATTTACCAATTTTAGGACTACACAAGAACTTAAAGCAGCAACACAGCAGTAGTGAAGGCCTCCAAAAAGTTCAGAACCATTTCCAATTGCTGTTCTAAAGACTTAAATTTCTAGAAGAGACTTGTGGAATAGACCTGTGGTACCCAAAAAGCCAGCAAACATCCATGGCAGAAATACAAACATCATTTGGGGTGGTAAAAATAAATTGCTATTGTGAATTTACAATGGATAAAACAGTTTGTAACAGGATGACAACAGAAATCCATAACTTAACTCAACTATCAGGTTAGTATCACTCACCTGAAATGTAAAGATACAAGACATACAAGATACAAGTATTTTGAAGGATAATTGTTTGACATCATGATAATCCATGGCACACTATAATAACACCATCTGACCAAAACTCATTCAAACAGATTATCCTTATTTACATGTATTGCACATGGTCAATGACAATATCATAAATTTTATCATTCAGTTGAAGTCATAAGCACTAATGACAAGGATTTAGAGGACTTCTCAATTATTATGGCAATGATTTGGAAGAGTTATCTGAGGAGTCTCTTGGCCAAGAAAAAAATGCTGCATCAGAGTTGCCACAAACTATTCAAGTCTCATCCTTTCAATAATTTGGAAAACTGATAATTATTTTTGTTTGAATATTGACTAGTGACTTAGGTAACAATCAAAATAACATGTTGTTTAGGTGACCGGTAAGGGTAACAGACACCATTTCAAGATTATATTTCTGATACAGGTATTGCATTTGTGTAATCCAATAAGTAAGAGGATGTGTTAAGACCAACACACTACAGTGATTGACACAAGCAGAGAATTAAATATTTAAATTTAATAAATAAAATTATTTCAATAATTTATTTAAATTAGTAAAATAGATATTTACCTTTTCTATTAATTTCAGAAAATTCATTTGACCAGCTGATCGGAAAATTTTAAATATCATTGCAACATCATTATGGAAGCAGTGATGCTGTGCCACTGTATGCTCCTGGACAGATGAAAGAGTTTGCTGACAAAACTGCACCTGGTCTTTTCAATGTCATTTTGCAGTCTATTCTCTGGGAAGATCCAAGATTGAGCGAAGAACACCGTGTATTAGAGGAAAAAAGAACTCTTGTTTTGTTGTGCACAATAGCATATTTCACGTACTTTGCCCTGTTTTATTCTTATTTGTATTTAAAATACAGGTCTCCTTGGAAGACCATAAGGCCACTCAGTTTAAAAAGTCTGTTTAATTAATTATTGCATGTTTCTTAACTAGAACAGCAGACACAGCTTTACCCCAATATAAATGTCAGTTCTATTATATAATGAAGTAAAATTACTAGATGTTTTACCTTTCTTCACATTTAACCCCTTGAAAGATAAGGACATAAAAGTAGTTCCAGTGAACTAACTTGCAGCAATGCCATTCTTTTTATAGATCTCAGAAAACAAATACACTTCAAAGAGAAGAGGGATTATTTATCCAGCAACTGAGATGTTATCAATTCTGGAAGAATTTGAGGTTTCAGCACAAGCCGAAGGGATGTGGATGGTCAAAAAAGCAGGCTCCTCAGGGAGCGGCCAATGTTTGTAAACTTTCAGATTTCAAATGTACTTCAAGTGAGTTTAAAGTAAGGTAGTTTAAAATCCGAAAGCTATAACTTTAAAATACTGTGAATTAAAAACTTGTCCGGTTAGTTGAACAGTTTTTTTGTGTACATATGGATAGGCTAGCAAAACAGTGGCGCATAAAGGAAACATGTTATTGTAACATAGAAAATCACATTAGTCACTGAAATGATTTTAAATTTTAATAAATTTATTGTTTCAAATGAGTGAGTTACTACACAGTTCTGTAATGGTGTTCTGCCTCTTATTACTGGCAATGTACAACTTGAAGACTCCTTTGACCTATCCATCCTGAATGAAAATCCAATGGTACCTCAAAGTTCTCTGGCATTTTATTTAGAATGGCTCACCAAAGAAGGCAATCTTGCTGCTGTTGTAATCATGAAATTCTGAAAGTAAAATTGAAATTTATTTCGAAACCGAAAATTTGTATTTTCATGCAGGTGCTTGACTATTACATGTAACTTGAGTTTTAAGTGAGCTTCTCATGATCAGCTCAACAAGTTGAAATCGTGAGATCACTTCCATTATGAAATTCGTAGTATTATAGGCTAAATAAAATCGATAAACAACGAATAGACTTACGAACCTTCTCTGTCACCATGAAAAAAATTTTCAACGGATATAATCTTGTAGCAGTCCAAGCAACAAATTGAAAAAAAAAAACAGGCATAAATAAGAAAAAGAACCCTAACTTTAGATATTTTAAAATTATTTGATCCCTCTTTTTAACCATTATTGTACACTATTTTTAGTATTATGACGATTGCATTGTAAATTTCTGTTTTCCTTATCCAGACTTAGTAGTAGTAGGTCCACATCAGCTGTACAGTTGCATACTTTTAAAACCTACTTATCAAATAAATGTACGTATGTACAACACGAACTGACAAAAGGCTTACTAATCAGTAATGACGGCCACTGCGGAGCATTTCTTAAAGGGTCCAACGAACATTTCCAGGACCAGCAATTGCAACAAGTTATTGTCTACATACCTTTTTTGTATTTGTGGTCCTTTCTTCTTTCATCTGTAGCTGCTGATTCACAACAACAAGCTTAAACACCGCGAGGCGAACAGCAAAATTAATCTGAACCACCGAACAACACGGGCAAACCGGTACGACAGGGTTGTATAGTGATATGTGTATCCCCGTGATATGTGTATCCCCGCACACATATCACTAGTGATATGTGTTTCCCCTCCAAAATGGCAACCAGTGATATGTGTATCCCCCACCCGCCTCCCCTCTACTTTAAAAAGCAATATCCTCCTTGAAAGCGCTCTCGTCGTCCGGTCGCTTACTGGACGAACGACTAACCCAAACAGGCTTAAAACACAAATCTCAATTTTTGTAGTTGAAAAAGTTTACGTATCTGCTGCTGGAATTGTGTTCTTGATCCTAACTGGTTTTCTGCGAGCAGGATATAATGAATTTAAAGTTGAACACCAAATGGATCTAGATATATTTCAATTTGAGTTTCACGGCACCGGATTTCTAGGACGATATTAATTGCGCGGTTCGACGCGGTGCATTCTCACCCCTCGAGTAACGCATATTCTCCACTGTTCATCGCCTTGTTTGCATCTGAATTATTCGTGGAGTGAAGCACATATCACGGCTTCGACCCGATCGCCATAAAATGATTAGTGGCACTCGTGTATCCCCTGCACCCGCTTATCAGTTCGACTTTTTGTAAGATATGTTAAGTCTCAAGCTGTATTAACATTGCTATACTACGACTATTGCTAGCACGTTTCATAATATTCGACGTTTATTCTTCGGCAGTTAGCCTAGATTACGGCTGTCTTCAGGGGATACACATATCACTGCGCCATATAATAATTAGTGATATGTGTATCCCCTGCATGCGGTCGGCGACGGTGTACAACCGAGGTCAGTGAAACTCCAGAAATCCCAAGCTATGAATAAATGCCGGGTGTGAATATTTCTAGCAAGCCAGTTTTGACAATGCAAATGTTATGGGCATTTTTCTTCTTGGGTAGAAAGCCAATATAACAGCTGTGTCCATGGGGATACACATATCACCAGTTCATGAAATAATCAGTGATATGTGTATCCCTTATTATCCCGTGCACGCCTGCACGCGTTTTTAGTGGAATTATCGAGTTTCAAACTTCAGTGAACCCAAGCCGTGTAAAAACGTCGGGTGCTAATATTGCCTGCAGTTTTGACAAGGTTGATGCGCTATATTATAACAGTTGTGTTTCTGGGGATACACATATCACTGCGCCATGAAATAATTAGTGATATGTGTATCCCCTGCACGCGATTTCAGTTTAGATATTTAGACATTCGAGTTGCAAACTCCGCAAATCTCAACCTGGGTATAAACGTCGTAGCGAGTAAGCAGCCAGCACGTTTCGGTAATAATTGGCCATTTTCTTCGATCAGGTAGATAGCCAATCTAACGGCTGTGTTTAGGGGATACACACTGAGATCACTGCGCCATGAAATAATTAGTGATATGCGTATCCGCTGTTCGAAGTTTTAGTCAGATATACAATCGAGTCGGTTAGAACTCAACCAAACTCAAGAAATCCTAATCTGCTCCGTTGGGCGCGAAATTCATTTCTGGTTTCTTCTACTCTTTACAGCGCTCGTCGGAACCTCGCAACCGAGTCGCCATTTTGTTCGTTGAATGCCCAGGCGCCTATCAGTGTTTTGTGTATCCCCACAGGGGATACACATATCACAGTGATATGTGTGCGGGGATACACATATCACGGGGATACACATATCACTGTGACAACGGAAATGCTGAACTTGACGCATGCGCATACGTTTTGCCGCGGTGTTGATCAATCGTGTGATTGCAAATTACCTCACCGGTTGTTTGAATCCAAGTTTCTTCAGGTTTCTTTTCGTTACTTTTTGGTTAAAATGGATGTCGAAAAGTTAAGAAGAGACCTCAAAGAAAGCAATCAAGACCATTTGCTGCAGCACTGGGACTCACTAGATGAAGAAGAACAAGCAAAGTTCTTCAAAGATCTCAGAAACATCGACTATGCCAAAATCAACCGGTCGTTTGACAAGACGATGAACGAAGCTAAATCAAGTGAAAAGAAAGACGAAAACCTACAGCCGGTTCCTCCGGAGAAAGTGGGCAGCGTCATCGGAGCAGAAAACCAAAAGAAAGTCGACAGTTGGAGAGACAGAGGTCTGCAAGTGGTCAGCGAAGGTAAAGTCGCCGTGCTGCTTCTTGCTGGTGGACAAGGCACCCGGTTAGGAGTTTCTTATCCGAAAGGAATGTACGATGTCGGTTTACCTTCAGGGAAAACCCTTTATCAACTACAGGCTGAGAGGATCTTAAAGTTACAAGAGCTGGCTTACAAACATGCTGGAAATAAGTCGACGATTCCCTGGTAAGTTGAGATAAATTGCACAAACTTGCTACACTGTGTACACTCCCGAAGCTGTCTATTTGTCATCTGTTCTAATCCAGCCAGGCAAAAACAATTCAATGAAATGGTTACATTGTTTCAAAACGTTCACCGTTTTCTTAGGTTGACGATAATATGTTGTTTTTATGTGCAAATGAATTTTTTCAACTTAAATGTTTGGAGGAAGTAGATTAAAAGCTTATCAAATAATTTTTTTGATAATAATTATAAAATTATCAAATAATTTTTCTTTTACCGGCATTTTAATACTTAGTTACGTAACAACGAGGCATTTTAGTGTTATTAACCTTGGATCAACGCTTAAATTCACTGATAGACGAAAACTCTTTATTATGGCTGTATCCAGGTCTAATAATGAATGTCTAGGCTAGTGAAAAGTTGCAGTTCTGTTCTGTTTATTTACTATCCTCGTGACGATCAAGTGTTTTCCGTTAACCCACAGGCAGCCAACGCTTCGTCTACGATCTGCGTAACATTTTTTCTGTGATAATTAATCTCCTAACTCAGAGAGGGTCCGAAAATATAAAATATTTTCCCAAATAACTCGTTAACTGGCTCCAGCAACACAGACATCTAAAACGTAACACAAGACAAATAAAATAGAAGATAAGTGATTTATAAATTTCATACATTCTTGGCTGAAAATCATAGCACCTTTTGTCAGTAATCATGTATATTCTATACAGCCTGGGCTGCGTTCAGCGAACTTGTCATATTTCTGAGGTCACAAACACAATTATCTTAGTTGCTACCTACAGTGTATCTTACACTTTTTTTAATAATTTATTCTTATTTATAATGTAGATAGGACCCTGCGCATGCTCTGATTAGTCTAAAACCCATGTTTCATCAGAGTATAAAACATAGAAAAAGCGTGTTTTATTGTTTTTTGCTACATCACCTCTATATCATAAAGCAATTGAAGAAGCCTAAGCCGTGTATGACACTGTGATAAAACACTCTGGACATTTGAGAACACTCGAGAACTGTAGAAAATACCCGCCTGCAGCTCGTGTTTTCTACATTTCCTTCGTGTTCTCAAATACCTGTCATGTTTTATCACAGTGTAATACACGGCTTAGGCTTCTTTGTTTATTAATTAAAAAATAATACATGTAATACAACTAGACTGTGTAGCAGACTTTATAATACATACATGTACATAATTCTGTTTTTGTTTGTGTGGCAAATCCAAAAAATAAAATAAAATTAAAAAAATACAGACCTTATTCTCACATGGCATCCTGCAATACCTTTTGTGTTTGGCTAAAAAAAGTCAGAGGTTTTATACAAAGTGATGATATCACATTAAAAAGCACCAGGTAATCTATTGTATTATCTTGAGAAGACTAATCATTTCTCACTGTCCCTGAGGCTTCACATTGTTATCATCTTCTATTTTTTCTCTTTTTAAGGTACATTATGACCAGTGAGCACACAATGGATGAAACCAAAAGATTCTTTGAGAAACATAATTACTTTGGGTTACACAGAGATGACGTACTATTTTTTGAGCAGCACACCCTCCCATGTCTAACAATGGAGGGAAAAATTATTCTTGATCAACCAGGTAAAGTTGCTCGAGCGCCTGGAGGAAATGGTGGCTTGTACGAAGCTCTAGGTGATGACAGCCTTGTTAACATTAGTACCATGAGGAAACGTGGAATTGAGTATGTTCATGTGTACTGTGTGGACAACATTCTGGTCAAGATGGCAGATCCTGTGTTTATAGGATTCTGTATTGATAAAGCAGCAGAATGTGGAGCTAAGGTTGGTAATTTGTTAATTTTTGAAACATAGATACATGTACAGGGGTGTATATGTTGCAGTTAAAAATGTTCAGTAGGTAATTTTTTTTTAACTAGGTAAATTTATTATTTAACTAGGTATTTTTTTTTTTAACCAGGTAATTTTTCTCTTGCTCTGTTTCAGTCAACTAACTAAAAAGGGTTTTAATTTATGGGGTGTGGTTAAAAATAGGGGCCTGGTATTTTTAGGGGGCTCTAAAAAGAAAAGAAAAATAAAAAAAGGAGGAGAAAAATCTCATTTCCTACTCTTCTCTTCATCTCTCCCTGCTCCCACCTACTTCTTCTTCTCTTTCACTATCTCCCTATTCTACGCCTACCTCTTCTTATTTTCCTATCTAATTATTAATTTCAAAGGAAGAAGGAAATTACAAGTACCTACCGTGTGTTGAACCCAAGACCTTCAGATTACATGTCCATCTCGATCTCCACTAGACTACACAGCTCAAGTTGAAAAAATTTCTTTTTTTTCTCCTAATTATTGCTTTTTTGGGTCCCAGACTCACCTCGGTCCAAATATCCAGGTAAAAAAATTTGTTTTAAAATTACCTAGTTAAAAAAATATTACCTAGGTAAAAATCAAATTTACCTGAAGAAAAAAATTACCTACAACATATACATATATCTACAGCAAATATAATTGGCACATGTATACATTCTACAAGTCATGTACATGATGTACATGTGTATATTCCCCAAAAACGAATTAAATATACTTTAGAAATCTCTAACTTTAAGATTTGTTAAAACGAATATGATCATTCACATACATTTTAGTATTCTACTGTATGTCCATGTATGGGTTTTCTTTCTTGGACAGAAAATACATGTATGGGTATATAATATTTGTCTGTCGATGTGAAAATTAAATTCAAGAGCTGTTGATTTACAGGAAAGCCAGGTTACTCTCTTACTCAGTCATATATAACTACTGTAAAGTAAATAAGTGTTGAAAGACTTTCTGAAAGGTCCCAAAATCTGTTTCTGTGATTATATATTTGTACCCTCTAGCTAGATTGTACAGCTGTAGCTAGACAGTTTGTATTTAAACAACTTTTAAAGTTGTTAATAAATTGCAAATGTATTTTGAAAAGTACTGGATACAACTGCATGTAACTGTGAATGCAGACTTCAAAAACCTCCATTGTCAGTGGATTTACTACTTACAGAAACAATCATTTCCAAGAAGAACATTGCCCGCATTATACTAGAGTTCCTCTCCAGACTGTAGAATTAATAATCATAAATGGTTCTTTGAGGTTGTATTTAAAGCAAAGCTTGAAACAAATTGTCAGACTGATATCAACTTTTTGTTTCAGGTTGTAGAGAAAACCTTGCCAGAGGAGAAAGTTGGAGTTGTGGTTAAATGTGATGGCAAATACCAGGTGAGTTTCAATTGATTTATAGGAAGAAGTTATTTTATCCCAATTCATCACCTTCATCATTCTAAATTTTGCAAAACCAAACCTCAGCTGTAAGTCATCGCATGTATAACATGTTTTGTACATTTTACTTTATAATTCGTTGCACATAAGTATGCCTGCCAACACTTCAGATTTCTAAATTTCCCATTTTTCTAGATGGGCTATCAATTGCTAATCAGCATGATCCAAAGTGTTGAATTTTGGGTGGTTTGGGATGTTTAAGTATAAATGTGGCTAAATATCATTTAGGCAAGGTTAAACTCGAGCTAATGCAGCTAGCTAGTGTGCCCATCCAGCTAATATCATTTAGGCAAGTTAAATATGAGCTTATGCAGCCAGCGGTTTCCGTGTTTGGGAGTACGTGACCTGTGGGGCGGCCTTCAGGGGTTTTGCAGGGGTTTATGGTTCATTGCATAGTAGTGTTGTAGTGTATTCTGCTGATTGTTGCGGATCAGTTGCACTGCTTTGCTCGCGAATCATTGCAGATTCTTGCACCCTCTCCTCCCTCCCGTTTTGTTCTTGGTCAGGGTAAGTATTCCCCAGGTAAGTAGATTCCACTGAATTTCTTTCAGTGTGACGGTGCCGGTTAGCGGACGCTCATTGGGTGGTTCCTGCTTTCCAGGGTTGCCATGGACACCTCCTAGCGGCTTATGGCTTTGGCACCCCGCTAACCTTTAAGGCACCAGTTCCCAAGCTCATCTATTTGCGATGAGTTTAATGCCTTTTTGTGGTTGAATCTGTGACTTGAAATGTTCATACTGGGGTTTGGCAATAGGCACCTTTACATTTATGTTGGCATCTGCAGTTTCTAGTTGACCTCTTGGCGTAATGTGTCGTTTGTTTATATCTCTGAAGGACCACTTTGTACATGAAAATTTTCTTAATTTCTTAAATGCACTATTTTTATGACTTTTTAAAATTCATCAGCAAATGTCTGAATTTTTGCTTAGGTATAGAGGTTAATCCTTGGTTTTATTGACCAATCTTTACAATGTTGATGATTACTGGTAATCATGCAAAATGTTTTCACATTATCAATTAAGTTTGGTGATAAATCAAAATGTTTTTCCACCAAATGACTGTACCTATGTGCCAATGAAAAAAATAAATTTTTGTGTAGCTGTTCAGATGGAATCATTAAACAAACATGCATGTAATATTATTCATTTGCATGAAAAACAAGGTTCAATTTAGAAATTCAGTGGTACAGATAACTGGACAAGATTATCTTTGTCACAGATCAGATAACGTCCAGTCCAAACACTGCTCCACTCATGTGCCAAACCAAACTTGATTAAGTTCGACTTTAGAGTGACTTTGGAGCGACGGCTGAATCAGACAGTGTACTTGCGTCGAACTTAATTTGGGAAGCCGGTGGTAACAATTTTCGATGAGAAAATACGCATTCTGAATTCAAGAACTCTGTCCAAATAGAAAAGCTGTGACTAACATTTCGCTGTTATAGCAAATTTAGGGAAGCAAATTCAAACTCAAGGTTCAGTGTTTGTATTTAGACAGGTTTTCTCCTGGTTAATTCGACTTGTTAAAGGGAAATCGCATAACTTGGGCTATTATCACGAAGAAAAAGCAAAAAATGAATTTGCGCGAAAGAAACTCGCTTGTACAGTCCCGTTTCTCTTAAATCGAAGGCATATTTAATTTCGTTGTGCTTATTTTTAGTGATGACTTCGAGCTTCATGCATGACTGGTCATGCCGCTCAATTTTGAGCCAATCACGAGTCCTGTTACAGGGCTCGAAATTGCGACTCACTGGTCGCCAATGTGACCAAAAATTGAGCACTGGCGACTAAATTTTAAGAATAGGTCGCCAGCTGGCGACTCGCGTTTTGTCCGATAACTAAAGAAAACCACGACACAACTTAGGGAATCAATCTGATATGGTAGCTAGTATACAACTCACCTTTCCGTCCCCAGTAAAATAATGTCTGAATATTACAAGATAATCGAAAAAATGTATTTCGTTGATACTGCGTTCGCGGCGCGCCATATTGTTTCAGCGGCTTCTTCCGAAATTGGGATCGCAGGCGCACTTCAACGCCACGTGCTTTTTATTTGCCGCGAAAATAAATAAAATGGCGGCAGATGGCAGATACCAATCAGTTGAAGGAATATACGTGAGTTTTTACGTGCGGGGAATGAAGATTCAAGCATGGCGTTGTTTGTCGGCAGTGAAAGGCGGCGAGGAAAGCAAGTCGAAAATAAAGAGGGGCATTTCGAAGAAGTAGCAAAGGGAAAATACGCAAGGACCCGTGTTTGTCTGACAATGAAAACCACGGACTTAAAACGTTTTATGCTTCGCTTCATTTAAAATGACTATGGAGACAACCATCACCTTCGGACCAGAGACATATCACCTGAGAACAACAGTAGCTTTATAACTTTTTTACTTGTGTTGTTTTTAATTGCTCTCGCTCTTCAATTGTGACTTTTCTTGCATGCAAAGTAACGTATAAAATCGTGTTCTTGTGTAAGTTATAATTATATAAAATAAGTTGGCGACCAAAATTTACGATCTGGCGACCAAAATTTTTCCATTAGTTGCCAGCTGGTTCCCGAACGAAAAAGTTAATTTTGAACCCTGCGTTATATGAAATATACATTACAGTAATTTATGCATTAGTTTCGACCCATGAGGAGAACGCCGTATGAATCAGCTGCTGCTCCAATGTCACATAGTGCGA
This sequence comes from Orbicella faveolata, assembly GCF_042242905.1. Classification (NCBI taxonomy): domain Eukaryota; kingdom Metazoa; phylum Cnidaria; class Anthozoa; order Scleractinia; family Merulinidae; genus Orbicella; species Orbicella faveolata. The sequence continues at coordinate 995,146 of NW_028301576.1, read as the reverse complement.
CAGACCCTGCCAAATTTAAATATAGTTAAATAAAATTTAACATAGTTAACGACTAGGAGCTAGTCTGGTCAGTAGCGTTTTTATAGGAGGTTGTTAGTGTCTTGGCCATCTGTGAGTGTTTGGTTAGCGTTTGGTGTGTTCTGTAGCGTTTGATATAGTTCAATGAAATTTTACATAGTTTATGACCAGGAGGGAGTCTGGTCAGTAGCATTTTTGTGGGCGTTTGTTTATAGTGCCTTGGCCATCTGTTAGCGTTTGTTTAGTGTTTGGTGCATTCTGTAGCGTTTACAACAGTCATATGGTCATGAGAGCCCTGGGGCTGACATTGTCCAGCGGTATTTTTGGTTAGTACATGTGTTGTTGTCCCATGTGCTCGCAGTGTGTTCATGGCTCTGTTAGTGTGGTGTTGTGGATTGAATTATAGTTTAGCGGTTCTCGGCATTCCCTCCCTATCCCCCCCCCCCCCCCCCCCTCTTTTCAGCCTTTTTTTTTCTTTTTTTTTTTTTCCACCAATGCCATCTGGCTTGAGTGTGACGGGTGCCTGTAGGGGGCTTGGCGCGGGGGGCTTGTTGCTTGGTTGCGGGTTGGGCAGGCCAGTCGGGTGTTGTAGCGCCTTGGGGATGTGACTGCGGTTGCAGCCCCCGGGCTTCGTAGGCACCTTCCCTCCACTAGCGACTTGGGCATTAATATTGTTTGCCACGCCAAACCTAACCTGCCGAACCAAACTGATTCAAACGCGGCTCTTCTGCCGTACTTAACTCATCAGTTAGGTTTGGCGCATGAATAGAGCGGCGTTTGGAATGGGCCTAACTCTGTTCCTACAGTAAGTCTGGTAATAAATGCCACACAGTCTTTTTGAGAACTGCCTGATTGTACATATAACTGGGATTCTCAAGATTAGAATAGAGATCATGTGTGAGCAACAGCCAGTCGACCTCCATTAAGAAAGCCTAACTTGATATACAAAAACCATATGCTGATGACAAGAAATATTTCCACTTGGCTAAGGTCTAGTCAAGATGCAAAGAAGTTAATTCATGTGTAAACTTTTCACAGCTGCACATCTAACAAATTGAATTTTTGATTAATATTAAATTCTCAGCCTTGGCTGAATAATATTACATTTCTTGCACTCATTCATAGACTTGTCCAGTACATTCTCAACTTAATTTGTTTCTGATATAATACATGTAATTCTACAATTTTTGACAACTTACCAATACAGTATATTGCTCTTGTATAAATTTCTGAACAAAAAAAAAAACAATATGTATATGAGGTCAGACTCTGACTGCTCCCTTTATCATAATGAGATTTCTTTAAGCAGGCCTCTTAAATATTTTTTGACTAACATCTAGTTTAAATATTTTGCTTTGGTTGAAGTTAGCCTACACATAATTCAACACACAATCTTCTTCAGTGTGCTATGAATATTCCCATGAAAATGAAACTTGCTGAAACTTGCATGCACAGCACATCACATCATCTGTTGAAGCCGTAACTATTGGACAGGTGTGTTAGAAATCAGAGTCCCATTAACGCACAGGTGTGCATCTTATACGTGCAAAAAAATTAAATGGACGCCCAGTTTTTTGGCAGAGTGCATCCTTGGGATGCAGGAAAAAAGTTCTGACATGTTAGGAAACTGGGTCTGGCGGGCCCTAATCAAAAATCTCTGTGATCATCATGGCACATCTTTTGAGCCACCATTTTGTCACTCGTTGGGTCTTGCCCACACAAAACCTTCAACATTGAGGAAACCTGAAAGTGGCACAGATCGGGGGGATGATACCCAGATGAAGAAATGCAAATTTCGTTCTGAATGGCTGGAGGAGTTTCAATGGTTAAAATATGATTCGACCGATCGAAAAACAAATGAAGTGCAAAGTTTGTCTTGATGCACATGGCTGTAAACCTAAACCATTGCAAACAATAAAACTAAATTTTAGTAATAGGCAAATTAAAGGACCCCTGGAAAGCAAAAGAACTCCCAGCTCTCTTTATAACTGGGGGTCCCAAGCTAGGACCCTTTAGTTAACTATCAAAACTAGTGGGTACTCTGGAAATTCTCCAGTTGTGCTCCTTGTATGCAATTTAAGGTGTTAAATGTTTACAAACTTAAAGGAATTTCTGTGGAATCATGTACTGCAGATGCTGGCTGGCTGACCCAGATGTTTCCAGTCTACCTCAGACCAGATTGTACTCTATAACCATCAGTGAGAGCTTATTCTGGTTTGGTGGCCAGCCATAGCATTAGAACGAAATTGTATTTCTACATGCTACAGTCCCTTGCAAGGTTTCTGGCCAGCTTTAAAACTGCCGATACCCATTTATACACCTGCAGGTGTTGAAGAAAGGTGCTTTGAGAGCAAAACATCTTGCCTGAACTCACTTCACTCACTCAATCCACTTTGTGCCCTTGGGCACATAATTGAGACTATAAGCTCATCTTACATGGCAATGATCACACCGGCCAGGGCTCATACCCAGACATTGTGATCCAAACTGCAGTATGTGCCTCAGCTCCCTAAGTAAACAAGATGGTGACTACATTTATGCAGTGAATAAGCAATGGTTTTGATGTGCAAAGCCCATTAGGGCAATGTTTGTAATATTAAATAAGTATTTTTAATCAGGTTGCTGAGTACAGTGAGGTATCAAAAGAACTTCAGGCGATGAAAGACCCACTCAGCAATGATAAGCTCTTATTTAGAGCTGGAAACATATGCAATCATTTCTTCACAGTGGACTTCTTGGAGAAAATTGTAACGTAAGTGGTAAATATGAATGCAAGATGGTGAGCTTGTTATAATCTCCTTTTTGTAATTCTCTTGATGCAATTATGGCAAATTATTTGCATGTTCATGTAATAAGTAAGTTATTGTCAAACAGATAATATCATTGAAAAGAGAAAAAAATGACGTGTACATGTACGGTTAACAAATTGAAGGTTCTGGTCACTATTTGTCATCAGAGCTGAAATTGTTAAAAAAATGTCAGTCAGCAGCATGTCTTAACATGTCTCTGCCATTTGGATGCTGGTTCGGACTTGCTCTACACAATTTTTCTTGCCACCAGCTTTATGCAATATTATTTTAACAAATATATTTGGCTATCAACTGATAAAGATAAGATAAGATGACTTTATTTATACACGGTTTTTCCATTAGTCAACAAAGTTACTGGACTATCAACCTAACTGCCTAACTACAATAAAAAAAAATCTTAAAAGACATCTCTAAGACTGCTTTGTAAGAAGTGCAGGTTTACTGATGTAAGCACCTTTCTCACTGGCAGCTGCCAATCTCTAGTTGCCTGTTTTTTCAAGTCCTGCTTCATCTCACCACTGCTCATTTTAGTCCATACTCACCTCCTGAGGGATCATGCTGATACATGGGGAAGAAATCCTCAATAAACTACTAAAATGTTCTCAGAGTCAAGAAATATTTAATATTAGTAACTAGTTTGCCAGCTGGGCTGCAGATTAAAATACCGTACAGTGAGAGGTATACAGATCAGAACACTATTTTCTCTTAGAGAAGGTTTACTACCAGAAATTCCCAATTGAGCTATCTGCTCTGACTTAATTAGGACAGAACAGGACACAGTCATTGAAATAATTTCTTTCTCTCCAAATGACAGAACCAGTTTGGAGGACCTAGATTTACTAAAACTGAAAACGGAGCCAGTTACATGTATCTGTTGATGAATGCATACACAAACCTTAGACTGCTCGCAGGCCTACACCTGTACTTGTATATGCCTTTCAGCTTTCTTTGATATGTTTGGAGCAGAATATGTTTCTGCTTTAAATAACACCAGCATGCTCTCTGTCGGATCAGGGCAAATTGATAAATCTGATCAGATTTACAGTATTTTGTTCTTTTCACCAGTTCGGGCCTTCTGGCTGAAGTTTAGCTATGTTGTATGGAGAACCTCTAAGGAGAGATTCACCTCAATTTCAAATACATGTTATACATATGTAGTAGTGTTTTTCTGTACTTATAAGTCTAATAATTTTATTTATGAACATGCCCAGTTGCCCATCATATTTTGCCACAATCAAACAAATCCATCTGGAATAATTTTACACCAAACAGTTTCTTTTTTTTGTAATTATTATTTTACAATAACTGCCTAATTTCTCACGCGCTGATTGACTCATTTTTATCATAAATAAGAGCACAGACGGATAAAATTTTAATTTATGCAAGCTTTCAAGTTCAACTTGCAGCTTTCAAACAGTCAATTTTTTAACCAATGAGATTTTATGGACTTTTTAAGTAGCCAATCAAAAAGCGAGAAAAGCTATTGACAATGTTCGCGTCATTTTGAATAGAATTCACTTCTCTTTGTTTATGGCAAGTTTACGGCGTCTTTTGCCCTCATTTGCTCCCTGCATTTGACCATTTTGGGGTCTTGGTATAAAAAAACAATTGACGTCAGATTTTCATGTGTCTGTCCTCTTATTGATGATAAATTTTGTCATTATATTGTCAAATTTTACTGTGGAACCACTTGCCTGCGGCTCGTGGTTCCACAGCCACTTTGGCAATGTTATGACACAATTTATCATCAGTAAGAGGACAGACGCATAAAAAAACTGACGTCAATTTGTTAAATTGATTATTCTAGGGCCCACTCTGTATGTTCTGTGTTCTCTAAGATTTTGAGCCAGGGAGGCCATTTACTTGTAAAGTAATAGCGTTAAATCACATTGGCCATAGTACATAGAATGCCATTTTTTTTAAGTCTGATCTCACAAGAATGGTATATGAAATAGTTTGTGCATTTCTAAGTCACACCAGGGGTCAAATTTTCATGGCATCATCAGAGTACGGTCATGGTATTTGCTACTGTGTTTCACTGGGTACATATTTCTTTCCTCTTTCAAGGTTATAGATTCATTTTGTCCTCTTTGCTTCAATTTGAAGAAGAGTGTTATTCTTCTTGCTTAGCATTTGCTGGATTCAGAGTAATCTGTTATAATTCTCTGGTTGAGAATTATAATTATTTTTGCAGCTGGCAAGTCAACAAAGTAAATGTAAACAACCAATGAATTGCAGTCACTTTTATGGCTAAACTTACGTTTACATGTTACAAAAACACTTCATGCAAACATAGACCATTTTGTTGCTAACCTACATGAATGTGTGTGTTGTGGCCATTAAGAAAGATTTTTGTGGGTCCTTTATGTTGAAATGAATTTAAAAATAGAACTGTCCTGTTGACTTTTTGGTTTCTTTATTTTTCACTCTTTAATAGGGAGCATGAAAGTTCACTGAGGTTCCATATTGCCAAAAAGAAGATCCCATTTGTTGATGAAAGTGGGAAGAGGTGAGAACAAAATATCAGCTTTGCAAATTTGTCTTTCTACTAAGGTTCCTGATAGCAGAAGGTCTGCCATGAATGACTGCAAAACAAACACACAACAAGGTGCAAATCCTCAAAAGCACCTGTTGTGAACAATTTCAACTTTATTTGTTTCCCATCGGAATCTCACATATCTCATAAGTGGGATTCAGCTGTTCAATACAAAAAATTAATTAATCTAACAATGAAAGCACAAGCTCGCAATGTTAACGAATGACACAACATTTTTTATCAAGGTTGCTTTCAATAATATATTGTAACAAATGATGAGCGCTTTCTCAAAATGTGGGTTCACACAGTTGCCATTGCTACAATTAGATATGACAGCTTTGATGGAATATTGGAAAACATACTGACAAGTCAGCATAATTAATGAGCAAGTTAAGACCTGTAGTTTCCCATTTACTATTTGAGCATTCATGTTTGTTGTTCAGAATAGTTTGTTGTTCAGTGCTCAGAATACTCCTTGCCGAGAATGAATCTCGTGGCCTTTGCACTGAATTTTCATTTCAGAATCATCCCAACAGCACCCAATGGAATTAAGTTGGAGAAGTTTGTCTTTGATGTGTTAAGACGTATTCTGTTTTAAGATGTCCTCAAATTCACTGGATTGACTTGTTCAATGTAATGTAATTTGGAATTTGTATTAAAGATTAAAAGAGAGATTAAAGATTCAGTCTTGGTACAGTGTGTCTATGCCCTGAGACAAAACCCTTGAGAAAAGTTGGGTTATAATTTCATTCAGAAGGTATCTTAAACATGGAGGTCATTAAATAAGCCTACATGTAGTGTGAAACATATTTAGTCTTTATAATTATAGTGGTTTTGGATTCATTTTTAAGAGCACTAGGCATGTACCTTGTATTGAAGTCAACACCCCTACAGCCCACCTGCACAGAGCAGTTTAAATGGTTAATTTTCAGATTTTGGGGTCTATAAGAAGTCAGTACACTGTTATGTTATTGTTTCATTTCAGAATCATCCCAACAGCACCCAATGGAATTAAGTTGGAGAAGTTTGTCTTTGATGTGTTTGAGTTTTCAGAGTAAGTTCCCATTAATCTATAGTGTAACAGTTAAGATTGTGGCAGTTGCCTCATCTGAAATATACTAAAATTTATAATGAGAAAAAAAAAATGTTGTTGCATTTTGAAGTATAACCCACGTTGTTACAGCCACCCTTCCCTCCCTGAATGAAAAAGGTTCATTGGAATATCTAAGATTAATTACTAACAACAATTTTAATATTTTGGGTGTTTCATATTCTATGGTTTGTATAATATAATAATTTTTATTAGTAAATTGGTACTCATTTTATCATTAAGTTGTGTTTACCTGTAAATAACTAGTTGTTATCATTTGTATTTTCGGTTGTATATAACCTTTAAACAGAAGCATGTGAATTCTTTGTATCTTTTTTATGGTCAATAAAAATGCAACTAAAAATTAAAATATAAATAAATTATTTATTTGCAATAAGTAAACATGTGCACGTTGTAATGTCTCATTGAATTTTCTGCCATGAATTCTACATTTAGAAAATTAGCTGTTTTGGAAGTTGCCCGAGAAGATGATTTTTCCCCACTCAAAAATGCCAGAGGTTTGCCATCTGAAAGTCCAGAAACAGCACAAAGGGATTTGATGAATTTACATTATAGATACATAATCAAAGCTGGTGGTAAATTCATAAACACCAATGGGTAAGTTCTTTGATTTCTACAAGGAAACAATTCTTAATTCAAATTTAAATTACACCTTGTGCATGTGAGCCCCCACCCCTCTTCCAAAAACCAAGCCCTCCTGTAAGTAAGCCCCCCTCCCCCATCTCAGGGGCAAAGATACATGTATTAAGATGGATTCCGCCCAAAGTTCAAGCAATGAGTAAAAGAATTGTTTACTAAAAATCTACTGATAGCAGGGTAACTTTTGGAATACTAACTAAAACAACTCAATTAAGTTCATTTCTTTAAGTGACCCCCACGGTTAAATTCCACAGCATTCTTGAGAAACTTAATGTCAAACATCGTAAGAATGCTTGAAGTGTGTGTTATTGTGTTTTTAACTAAAGCGAAATGTCTGTTTTAAGTGAAATATGGATAACTTCAAGTTCAGTTTTCTCTTGCGTGGTCAGCTTGAGAGTTTAAGTCTCGACAAGTTCTTCTTAACTGTATTCAAAATAATACCATGCCATGAGGTTTTTTTTGGTAACTTAATTTTTGCCATTTGTCCCTTGCTGTGGAAGCTTAATTATCCCAGTTTCTGTAAGCGCAGCTTGGAGTAGTGGTTTGACTTCCCCCTTGATGGGATGCTAGACCAAACATTTAGAACAGATTTTAAATCCCAATATTCATAGTTTGTGGCTTATCAAAGACATTTTAAAGTTCCTTGGTGTACTTGACATGTGCTACAGTTCAGTTGTACGTGAATGTTGTAACACACAGATGAATCTGAGATTTGTCTGAAGATGGCTGCCAGTTCAACCATAAACACATGTTATTTCAAATTGCACTCTGACATTGACTGCATATATTAGTATTGTTTACTCCAACATCTTGTTATGCTTGTGAAAAACAGTGTTCTTAACAAAAAGAAAGCGTTTTATTTGCTGTGCTCTTATTAATTGAAATCCTCTAGATACACAGACCCAGTATGAGCTGTTGACGTAATGATTGCAAAAGCAAAAAGAATTAACATTTTGATATTCAAGAGATATTCCTTTCTCATTTACTTGCGAGAACTCTTAACAATTATGGAAACAATTGCCTGCAGCTCATGTTCGCAAAGCATTTCTCATTTTCCCCAAACTTCCACTCAGTTTTCTGGTAAAAATTTAATTATTTTGATAGAGACATGGCAAAAGTTCTTTAATTCTTACTACTATTAATAAGTGTTTAATTAATGTTTTGGTAGTAGCTAAGATTCATTGAATTAACTTTGTCTTTTTTGCCTTGCCCTCAGGAGGACCTCTGTAGTTTGTGAAATTTCCCCTCTACTTTCCTATGCTGGAGAGGTACGTATTTCGTACTTCACTTTTTATACACCAAGCCTAGTCAAATCGCGTTGAAACACATGCAAAAACTTACAAATGATTGTAACATTACTAGATACATGCAAAGTGTTTTGTTAACATTACGTGAGCAAGGATGGGGAGGGACAAAATGTGTGAAAAAGTAGTATTTCAACAAACATGACCTGAGGCTTGAAGCTTCAACCATTTGATTAAGGACGTTCGCGCGAAAATTTTCCAACATTGATTTTTTTTTGTTTGAGACTTTTACCACTGAAAGATGATGAGTTAGTTATGTCAGAAATGTAAAAAAAATGGGGGGTCACCGACTTCATTTTGGAGAGAACATGCCCGGAAGAACGCCCTAATCTGAAAAAAATCGGGCTTCGTTAGCTTTCGTTTTTTGTATTACTTGCAAACTGCCCTGATAGGATATTGCAAGTTAGGAATGTGGATATAGACGTAGCCTCAATTGCAAGCTAGTTCCAGTCCAAAAGCCAAGAAATACGAATATGGTCTTTTGAAGGTTATCAAAATGTGAGTTATTTGTTTTAGGGATTAGAAGATGAGGTCAAAGGCAAGGAGTTTTCAGCCACAGAGAAGATTTATCTTATGGCTGACGAAGAAGAGAAAAATACTGAACCAGCTCATAAGAAAAGCAGAGAGTGCTGATTGCATTCTTGGTGATGAAGTAATTAGAGTCAGAATCTATTGATACAGACACTAGCTTATGCAAGTACATGATGATTAATCTATTTTGTATGTTGCACTCTCAAGCATGAAAATATAGGACGATACAAGAACTGAAAAAAAAAATAATAATAAGCTGCTGGTCTGGGTTATTCAAAAGGTGGATAATGCTATCCAGCGGATAAATCACAATCCAGCAGATAGTGTGACCAATTAGAGCTCACTGTCCCAAAATGATCCCAGAGGACCTGGTGTTGTCAAGGCTAATGTTCAGAACCTAGAGTGTGGATTTTGAATTGTTTTCTCATTATTTTGTCATAATCAATTGCTTTAGGTAGTTCATGAGATTAAAGGTTTTGATCACTTGATAGCGCAGTCAAAGTCTCTATGTAATACAAAATTATCCCAAAAAGTATTGAAAATTGTATGGAATGCAGTGGGGGAATTTTTGTGTTGCTTACGGGAACAAGATGCAACTCAGGTCTCTATACTGTACATGTAAAACTGCATTTGTTGATGAGAAAAACGTTTACTTGTGAACAGTCCAAGTTAGGTTTGTAGCCTCATACCTGTTTCCTGCCAACAATAGTTTGACTGTTCTTAATTAATCAATTTTTGCTTTTCATTTTTTATAGTGATGTGATTAGTTATTTAATAAAGTAGATGTAGATAAGAAAGATTAAAAGTATTGTTAACCGGCGGTTATCAATACTTTTAATCTTTCTTGTCAAGTGCTTTAATAAGCATCTCATTATTCGATCTCTTAGATGTAGATAACCTTTGTAGCAGTCTTTTCCATCTCAAGCGTGCGAGAAACAAAAGGGAGGCACGGAGAGGAATACAAAGGGTTGGACGCAAAATTGTCCAAGGCAAATAGGAAAGGTGGGGGCAAGGAAGGGCCCTCCCCTCCCCTTCTTATGTCTTTTTTGTTACGCCTTTGCGTGCTTCTCAAGCTTTGGTTCACCTCGTGCGCTTGGGAAGGAAATCACTGGCATGCGGACTAAGATAAAGCTGAATTAAGTAGTGAAAGAACAACTATAGGGTAATAATGGAAAAGCTAAAAGCAAAGTGGATGAA